>NC_042493.1:39214164-39250122 GCF_005508785.2 Acyrthosiphon pisum | reverse complement strand
AAAAATATTCTGCTTTGGAATATAAAATTAAATCCCAATGTTGTCATTCAAAAAAGTAAAAAACTTAAAAAATTATAAGGATAAAAAATATTTAAAAATATAATTTTTTAAGAAAAACATTGTTTTACAAGCGACTTGAAACTATGTAAAAAAATATTATCAAAAAAGTTTACACTTTTTGAAATAATGAGTGTTCAATGATAAAAAAATCACCCGGTATAATATTATTAACTATTTAAAAAAAAGCATTACACAATATAATATTTTACTATTTTCTACTGAAATTAAGTTAATTTAAATAATTATTTTAAAATTATATTTGAGTTTCATTTATCTATATCCAGGGAAAAACAACGATTGTATGAAATACAATATTTATTATACTAGACTAGGTATTATATTAGACTTGTAGTTGTCGCAATCATATATCCTATCTTCCGATAACATAATATTATACGCACCTTTTTATATCACTATCAAATTAATGACATGTTAGTCGACTAAAGGACTTTCCACATTAATATAAAAGTTACCCACATGACGTATAAGTTAGCAGTCACTAGTAATCGAGCTTCGAGTTGTGGACAGTTTTAGTTTTAAATATTTACATAAGTCAATATTTAACCATGGCAATGTTTATAAAAAGTAAGCGAGATAAAGACATGGTGGTTTTTAATAAATATAAGTACAATTTCGCTTCAGAAAATTTAAGCACTGAAAATCTTTACACACTCAACTTACTGATGGTTTAACTTCAAATGATTTTAATGTAATTAGAAAATCAATTTACATAAGTAGGCGTAAAGTTCTTCCTCTTATTCCGACTAACATAACTGAAGCCCATATGGCTCTAAATGCACTAGAAACTACTTTTACTACAAAAAATTAATCATTTGTGTTGGTAAATGATGAAATAAAAATATAATTTTTTCTTGTAAAACTAACCTTACATTTTTATGTAATGTTGTGGAAACAATTTATATGGACGGCACGTTCCAATTTTGTGCCAAGTTCTTTGAGCAAATGTTTTATATACCTACATGGTTTTAAAAACGACCATTAGATTTCATTAATATTTATTTTACTTCCGGACAAAAAATATGAAACATATGTGTATACGTTTAAATCAATACAAAATAAATCCAAAGAATTAGGACTAGTTTTTATACCAAAATTTGTTACTATTGAGTTTGAAAAAGCAATTCATTTAGCAGTCAATGAAGTTTGGCCTTCATCGCAAATAATTGGTTGTCATTTTCACCTGACGCAAACATGGAATAGGGACGTTCAAAAATATGGTTTAGCAACTGAATATCAAAATAATACGAGTATTGGTAAATGGATTCAACATACTTTTGGCTTAATATTTTTAGAACAAACTCAAGTATCTGATTGCTTTACTCAAGATTTAATGGCTGAATGTCCAACTGACGAAAAATTAATTAAATTTTGCGATTATTCAGTAGAAAATTATATTTCTGAGGACAGTGTTTTTAATCCAACATTATGGGCATGCAATTCAGCGAGCATCCAGCTCACAACAGATGCGTGTAAATCGTTTCATTCATATTTCAACAAAAACTTTTATTCTAACTCTCCATCAATCATAAGTTGGTTAAATATTATACGCAATGAAATCCAGACAGAAACGTATAAAAAAATGATTAGTGTTAAAATTCCTAAAAAAACAAGACAGAAAGACGAAGGAAAGACAAGAATACAACGAAAAATTTATACTTTTATACAGATCTGGTGAAATTACTAGGTACGAGTTTATAAAAAGCATGTGTAAAAATTTTAAAAAATAATAGTTTTTGTTAATGTATTTTGATAACTTAACCTAATTTTTATAAAAAAAAATAATATATTATACCTATTGTGTAATGCTTTTTTTTAAATAGTTAATAATATTATATATGGTATACTACACAATATACTTTTTTTTTTTTTTTTTTTTTTTTTTCAGTTTAGAACCGACGACGTCGCGGGAACTGCTTCCGCAATGCTTCCGCGACGCCGCCATTGTTTATTTGAAAAATACAACAAATAATATACATACGTGGGGGGTAGACGGGACAATTCCCCGACTTACCCCCTCTATACATGACATATTACATAGCATACATAACGTTTTGTATTTTCGGCAGTTGTGGATGTTCACCTTTTGGCGGGCCGACTGGAGTCCGCCGCCCTCGAAGTCTCGTTTCTCCGATGTCCAACGATGCCGTGATCGTCGTCCCGCCCGTGGTGTCACAGGTGGGGGGATGAACAACGTGGTCGGTGACACCTCCGACGACTCGCGATAGCGAGTGGTGTGAGTGTCAGTCCAGTTGTTGTTCATCCTGATCCATGCGCTTCTGCCTGCGTGCGCTGTCGTCAGTCGTACAACTGTTCTTCCCTTTCGTCGTCTTCTTTGGTGCACATGATCGTTTCCACCATCGCCATAAACTCCTGTCTGTTGATCGTTGCCTGTTCTAAGATCCTTGACCGGGCTATCGGCTCGTCAGGTAGTTCGTCGGCCTTAGGTCCACACAGGAGATCCTGGACGTCGGCTGGCTCGGGTGGGCGTCTTAGTATCCTGGTCAGGACGGCCCGTTCATCCTCCCACCTCGGGCATGTGAACAGCGTGTGTTCCGCGGTGTCCTCTGGGTCCATACAATAAGTGCAATAAATATTACACAATATACTATATTATTTAAAAATCATTGCCAACTTAATTTGAAAACGACTAAAATGGCTTTGGTCGAAACGGGAAAGGTTGATTTTGGGCGAAACGGGCCACGCCCGTTCAACGGCGGCCGAACGCACGCACATGCGTATGCGTGTGTACGCAACGTATTCTGTACCGAACAATGCTAGAGATGTAGCGATCACCACTGATATCTGGACGACAATGTACACTGACCAATGATTGGAAAGTTCCTTTTAAAAAGGATTTAGTTCACGTTCACGTTCTTCTTGTTAAAAAGGAACTAAAGCCTTTACCGTTCCTGTCCAAAAAAATCATTAACTTTGTCTGTATATTCTTCGTTTTCATTTTGGGTGGCATCTGAATTTTCATTGTCCTCATTTTCAAATTCAGCTTTAAGCCATGCTTCAAATTGTTCTATATTTGGAAGCCACTGAAGTTTGAATCTTGGAATTAATGCAGATGCAATAACAATAGACTTATCAAACCATATATTATTGAACCTGAAAAATAAAATATATAGTTTAATTAATGTTTACTAACAATAAAAATAATTTACTTATATTTTTAACTAAAGTACCTAATTAGGCAGTTTACCTTTTTGTCATAGAAGTACTGATGTAAATCACAATTGGTAAACAATATGAAAAAGAGATATCGTAGTACTAGGTACGCATTCAAAATAGAAAACAATAATAAATTATCAATTGTAAATATTACATACCAGTACTGCAGTATTGTCAAACGGTTTTTCCAGCTGCTAACAGTACTAACGATGTTCCACCGATAAGGACGTCGCGACAGAATTGACATTTTATAAACATTATTAATAATATCGTATATAGGTTTATTTTTATAGTTCTCTAAATTAGTTATTAAATTTCAAAAGAAGTTATACATTTTTTCCCATTTAATTCTAAAAATGATTTAATAAGGTACTTTTATTTAAAAATAAATTAACGAAGAAAGGAACGAAAAAAAATCGTTCATGTTCCTCTAAAAAGTGAACGGAATTCCAATACGTTCCTAAAAATGGAACGAAATCAAAGGAACGGATTCCTTTGACCGCGTTCCTTCCAAGCACTGACACAGACTCGTATATCACTATAACAGTTTATTTTCTCATCCAAACCCAATTAAAACTTTGGTTCTATGCACCAAAAAATTGGAATGCAGTCATACTGCTGTTAATATTTGTGACCTAATGACAGAGGAATTGAGCAAATGGAACACTTTTGATAAAGTTGTTGCTGTGGTAACGGATGACGGAGCAAATATTAAAGCTGCAGTTATGCTTATGAAACTGAGTCATGTGCCTTTTACTGCACTCAAACTAAACTTAATCATTCAACAGTACTGTTGTCTGATAATGAAGAGACTAGACGCGTTACTAATACAAATAAAAGTGACTTAAAAAATCTACTGAAGAAGTGTTGAACCATTGATGGATTTTTTAAGAAGAGTGAAGTTGCAAATAGAATGTTAATGGATAAACAAAAACAGCTTGGTAATGAAACGGTACTAAAATTGAAGCAAGATATACGTACTCGGTGGAACAGCAGATTTTTCGTAATGGAAATGATTACGAAGCTAAAGGAACCAATTATTTATATTGTAATGATAACATTAAAAAATACTCCATGTCATCTAAATTCTGACGAATGGAATAAAATTGAAGATATAGTACCATTATTAAGGCCATTTGATGGAGTAACTGTTGAGCTCTCTGCAAAACAATATCCTAAGATTTTAACAGTTATTTCATTAATACGAGGTAATTGCTAATTAGTTTGATTATTCTGTGTACAATTTAATTTTTATATTTTATATTAAATGTTATTTAATATTAATAGGTTTGCAAATTTCATTGGGATCAAAAAATCCAACAATGTTACTGGGAAATTGTATAAAACAAAGACTGATAGAAGATACTGCTAAGCGTTTTGAGAGTATAGAAAAACAAGGATTAACATCGAATTTTTCTAGAGCCACATTGTTGGACCGAAGGTGCAAGAAAGTTGCCTTTGGGTTGGAACGAATGCCAATGATACACAGGCATTTTGATTACTGAAACAGCCGCTTTGATTAGGAACGTATCAAACACTGGTTATATTCAATTAAAATTATTTGTAATAAAACCTCTAAGATAAAATTTCTAATTGGATAGAATTATCTAACTAACTTACATTATTTAGGTACAACTTAATGGAAAAAAAAATAGCTTATAAAATGGAAATACATACCAAATGTGTTTCATCATTAATAATTTTCACTAAAAATATTATAAGTCTAAAATGTGATTGATTTGATTGAATCTTTTTTTAGAAAATTGCAATTCAAAATGTTAAGATTTTTTAACACTTTATTAAATAATCATATTATACTTATTTACAGAACAAGCTACACAAGAAATGGATAAAAATGAAGAAGTCGATAATGTGTGGAATTTTTTGCAATTTAGAGTCACGAACATCGACAACAAGTAGTGCTACATCCTTAATGAATCAGTACATAAATATGCCTCATCAAGATTTTAAGAGCAATGTGGCTATGTTTTGGAACGAACACAAGGTTGTATTAACTCCACTGAGTGATATTGTACTTAAGTATTAAATTGTTCCAACAACCTTAGTACCAGCAAAACCCATTTTTTCTAACGCAGGGCAAATACTAAACGCTCGGCGCAATAGTTTACCTACTACCTAAACATTTAGATTTATTATTTTTTTTAAACAAAAACATGTAAGTTTAATCTTAATTTTTTGTAACTAAAGGAATTGACAAGGTATTTAAAAAAGTATAAAAGGAATATGATTTATAATTGAAAATTAAAGAAATACATTTAATTTAATTTTGTTATAGTTATAGTTATAGTTTAAAGTTGAAATATGATTTGTTTATTTTTGCACAAACAATATTCAACTGGTTTGAAGACTCAACGCATTTTACCTCTGGAATGTCTTATAAGGTTAGGTCCTTGGTTATAATATTTATTTAAAAATATTTCTGGAACAATGTTTTAAGTATTTATCTTGGCCCATAAATTTGCAGTTTTTAGCAATTTTATACATATTGTATATTCATGGCTGAGATAAGGTAAGTATGAAACATAGGATGGACAATAACATCCTGCTTTCTGCACACACTGCATACTAGTTTTTTAACTTGTATCTACCAATGTACCTAGTCCTAGTAGTCCTGGTCCCTGCACGGATATTTTTAATTGTTGTAGCATATTGGAATCCTTTGAAATTTTGATTACATGTTATCAAAATGTAATATAAAAATTTAGAAAAATAAATATTTTGTTTCTTTTCTTTAGATAAAGCTCTAGCCAACTGGTTTGGATAAAATGTATACTTTTATAGTGTTTTAGTATATCAACTGTCTCTCTGTTACAAATCACACATAGCGAAAGTATTTAATGTTCAAATTTTGACAAAATGCGTAAAAATCACGAGTACCTATGCAAATTATTTTGAGTTGGAAATTCTTAAAATTTTGACAAATAAATGACTACTCAATTATTAATGTTCTCAATTCATAGTTTAGCACTACATATCTCTTTACGTCAATTTTATTAATGTCTTGTGTAGAATCGATGATAGTTGAAGTATGCTGGGCATTTTGCATTTCTTTACATATGTAATATACATAGAATATATATATTATATAATATATATAGTAATCTTTGTGTACTTGTAGCTGATATTTAAAATATTTCATTTTGCACTTGCCAACTGAATTACATAATTTTTTTTTTCATAATTTAACAAATTATTAATTATTGGGTCAAACTGTATTAAAGCTTTATGCTTCTCATACAATTAATGTAATAATAAAATAGAAAATATTATCTTAGATCCTTATGTACCTAGGTAGCTAGTAGCTACTAAGTACTTATCTATGTCTTACAATACATTGATAATTACAATATTTTTACATTCATAATAATATTTCACGAATATGTCCAGATGACCAATATAATTTGTGCAAAAATAAATTGTAACAATTAAAAATAGTACCTACCTACTTATATAAATTGTATATATTTAAACAATTAAACTGATATAACTATAAACTAATTAAGACGACAGTATGGCATGATTAATTTACGCTGTGTATATACGCTCGACCATGGTCGGTAAGATAAGGAACTCTCGACCATGGCGCTAATTTTTGTTCTATACCTTACCTTTACTGCTTATACCGTATAGTATAGTTCAATAATTAATATAAAGCCGTGAAGGCACCTTAAGATATAAGGAACTACCGACCAATGTCGTTATTATATACTAGGCAACAGCATCTGCAACATAACTCAAACATATACAAAATCACATAACGTCATAATATCGACATAAGACGACTAATAACTATATTTGTTAATTCAGAGTTGATGAAATCTGTTTCACTTTTAGAGTAGCATAGTTTTTCAAATATGTGCTTAGACATATCCCGTTGATTGGGTGTGATTCCCCGTTGATTTGTCACACGTTATTTCTCTGTTGAATGTCCGCAGTGTATGAAACAAACTTTTCAGGTCAGACCGCTCCTTCATATCCTTGTCCGTGATAAACACTCTCGTGTTTATACTAGAGGGATTAAGTTTTTTGAATTTTTTGATAAACTATGCTAGCGTTTCCTTTTCTTCATTTACTAATAGGCCAAGGGCTGCTACTTCACTCTGGCAGTGGCGCCGAAGTAGTTTAAAAAAAAACAGTCGGGCAGACTAGGTAAAATAATGTAACACACCAGCTACCCCTAAAAAACTTCAAACAGACCCGTGAGGGGCAAAGCTCCCCACGCCCCCCTTAATTTAATTACAAATAAGGCAGGTATCGTTTCAAACAACAATAGTAAATAAATAATTTTAGCACAATAAGATAACTTTTTTATATTATTATAACATATTAAATTATATTTTTATACATATTTTTGTTAAGATTTTAGTGCTTTAGTTAAAACTACACTTTTTGAAGCAAATTCGTCAATAACAGCTTTTACATTAATGTCTATGTCTGATTCACAGATAATACGTATTAAATCTTCTAATCGGTTTTCTCCCATAGTGCTTCTTAATCGTGTTTTGACTAGTTTAAGTTTAGAAAAAGTTCTTTCGGGTGAGCAACTTGATACTGGAAGTGTAACACCAATTTTTATCAGCATAAATAAATTTGGGAAAATGGTTTTGAAACCATTTAAACAAAATTCCTTATACACACACAATAAACTTGACGAATTTTGATATGTTTTTAATGACTCTCGTAACATAGATTCATCATCCGAATAGTCTGAGTTATTTGATTGTATGTACTGTTCATATTCTCTTTTAGCATCATTTAAATTTAAAAATGTATGATATACAGAACACACTGATTTAAAAGCATCTTTTGGAATGTTGTCAGGATTTATTTTAACTTCATTGATTCTTTTAATAAAAAGCAAAGCTAAATCTTTCAAGACTTCTAAATTATTATCTGTGAATCTATTATTTACCTGAGTTATAATTAAATCTAACACCAAAAAAAAAGTATCAATTTTAAATTTTTTTAAAGGATCTTGCACTGTTTCACCTTGACATAATTCATCTGCTTTGCGAGGAACTCTTTTTTTTTCGCGATCACACATTTTCTAATGGTGTAAAATTTTCAATCTCACAAGCTTCTACAAAGGCTTTAACATCTTCCACAATTTTATTAAAATTTTCATCTGTTCTATACAATTGAATTATATTTTTCACCTTGTTTATTACAGACACTGTAGATAGAATGTCTATATTACTTGCCTGCAGTATTCGATTCAAAGGTTCAAGTACATCAAAAATAGTTTTAAAAGTAAAAGCAGTTATTTTAAACCTATACGAAGTTATATATGAAAGTAATCCGAGACACTCGCTACCAAGCATGTAATCAGATGTTCCTTCTGTGATTTGAATTTCTGCAATTGTTAAATACACAGCATAATAAGTGTCGAGGATTGTAATCAATGCATAAGAATGAGACATCCAGCGTGTGGTATCCACACGTTTTAATGATCGTATTTGTTTTTTAGGATACCTATATCATATAACATTTTCTGTTTTTTTCTGAATATAGCTGCTCTTTTTTTACTTCCTGAAATAAAAGTGAACATTTTTTCCAACTTTCCGAAAAGGTCGATAGCATTCAGGCATGAATCAACAGCTTGACTTACGATTAAGTTAAGCCTATGCGTTGAACACCAAATATACAACGCATATTATTGTTATCTGCAAATTTGAAGTCTCAAAATTTGACAATTAAAATCACAGAAATCTAAAAAAAAAAAATTTAAAAAGGTGGTCAAGTGGCTATCATTCTGCTGTACAGTAGGTTTCAAGTGGGTCTGTAATAGATTGTGTTAAATTTTAATTAAATTATATTACATCATTGGATAAGAAAAACGATTCTTAGCGAAGACAGTCGGTCAGTGAGTCAGCTATATTACTATAAGTATAATTGATGATATTATTGTCAGTAAATTAATTTATGTATTATATCCGATTTACTTGCAACCTTGTTTACATTTTTAATCCTTAGCTATATAAGTTGAATATTTTATAAATTTTTAGCTACAAAATAATTTTAATAAATTTGATAAGTTTTGTTAAAATTTGAGCTTTAAATGCTTATACAAAAAAATTGAACCCTTGTATTTTCAATATTTTTTAACTGCTTTTGTAATAATTTTGTATTTATTATTTTAAAAGGTAGCTAACTAACTAAATACCTACCCAAAACACAAACTTGCATTTTAGCCTAATTAGTTGGTGTGGTGGTGCGGAGTTTTGTTTTAAAACTTGTTAATACATTATGTTTACGTATAATATTTGAAATTATATGTATATTTATAATTTATATAATAAATTAGCCATTAGGTATATTAAGATTAGATTACTTACTAAAGCCATCAGTAGCTGCAGTTGAACCTGTTGGAACGGTTATAGATGTTTCTCTTCTGGGCGTTTTACTCGAAAAAAATGATTGAATATCATTAACTTTATATTTTTTTGTAATTGAGACTTTATCCTTTTTTGAGACGATAGTGGTAGTTGCAATTTCACACGCGACTTTATGGCGATTCCAATTTGTTTTATTTAAATTTTTTCTTGCTCTGTCACAATACATACATTTTTATTTTCACGAGACATGATTTTAACTTTTAACGGTTTATTACGGTGCTATTGTGTTAACAAAAATAATAATAAATTTTTAAATTGAAATAAAATACACAGTCTTATATAACATGTTTACGAAAATATAACCATAAGCTAAATGAAAAATAAGTCAATAAGCAGTTCTTAATAATAATTATTAATAGTATATAGTGATGATCAAACCAGGCCCAAGACCAAGACTTTCAAAATCTTGGCCTTGGTCTTGCAAACTCAGTCTTGGTCTTGGTCTTGCGCAAGACTCTTGCAAGACTCTTGCTATTTTCAAAAATATATAAAAAAAAACTTAACACCTGTTGTAGCTGTGTGTAGGTTTTTTGCTATGATCTCTAAGATGAAACTTTTATTTTCTTCTTTTTTTTTTTATTTCGCACAATTTACGAAAACCAGAAATTTAATTGTTTAAACATATTATTTCACAATAATCACTAAATTTACTTTTAAAACGTTGGTTATTATCTTCTAATTCATTCACACTCTCGCTTTGGTCCACTACATCTTCAATGTCACTCATTTTAAAGGTTAGTAACAAAAAATATAACAAGGTGTATTACTAACAGACAACAAGTTTACGACACTAATGAAATGCTATAGGTACTGTATAAGACACTAGTTTAAGAACACAATGTCCAGTACAGAAAAATCACACAAGCTACAAACGAAAATAAAAACGTACTTCCTATTAAAATGATACCTATACCGTAGTCCGTAATGACTTTCAGCAATTATTAGTATATTCGATTCAAAGTAAAGGAGTGTTATGGACATACATTATTCTATTAGCAAGACAACTTTGGACGTTTTTATCGATTTTGGTAAAATAAAATAATTTTTCAGTAATTGTTAATTGGTATGAAACAACTATGTTATTTTGTAATATTAATTCTCATTATATTTTCAATATTTTTTTCAATAATTCGCCGTTTCCTCGAATAGGTATTGATAAAATTTCATAACTATACAAAACAATTCATAATGCTAGCTCCACACTCTCGCCGAGGCGAAGCGAGGCAGGGCGAGCACGAGAGTGTAGTCGGTTCACTCGTGTCGTCTCGTCTCGTCTCGTCTCGCCTCGCCTCGTGCGCGCTCCACTCCGAGTCGGTATTTTGGTCGCGAGTCAAAAGACCACGAGACACGAGGCGAGGCGTACCTACTTCACTCTCGCTTGAGCTCGCGTGTCCTCAGTTAAAAAACAAAAATAAATCAAAACGTTTTGTGCAAAAATGGCTGATTGGACGAATGAAATTTTGATTAAATTTGTGGAGTTATACCAAACAGAAGAGATTTTATGGAATGCAAAGAATCGTAATCACAAAGATAAGGCAAAAATGAATGACGCATGGTGCAGAATTAGCAAGATTTTGAATATATCCATAGAAGATTTGAAAAATAAAAAAAATTCAATTATGGCTACATTTCGGGGCCATTTGAGAAAGAAAAAAGCGTCCATTAAATCAGGAGCCGGCCAGAACGATATTTATCGACCAATATGGTTTTTATATGACCAAATGGAAAGTTTTCTTGGAAAACTAAACGATTGCAACGTGACATTAAATACTGAAGAGGTAAATATAACTACTTCATAATTACTAGTTTATGTTTATTTATTGAAAGGTATTAATTATTATTATAAAAGTATGACGTAAATTGTTCTCTTATTTGTATTGCATTTTCTGGTGATCTGTGTGGTACTTGATCGATAGGCCTAATAGCACAATTTTCGCCGATTTCTCTTCTCCATGAACCCGGTTGAATTATCACTCCAGTATTATCACAAATGTCTATTGTACCGGGAGGAGTATAAATTGATGCAGCCGTTTCATTTCTCCTTAAAAAATTATGCAATAGCACACATGTCATTGTTATGATGGAAACTTTTTCTAACTCTATTGAAATTGGTTTTTTGAAAATTCGGAATTTAGCAGCCATTATTCCAAATACATTTTCAATCATAATATGGGAGCTTGATAATTTTTGATTAAAAATGCGTTTTGGAGAGCCAATCTCATGGTTTCCGGGAAATGGTTTCATCAAGTTGGTATGAAGAGCAAATGCTCCATCTCCTAGGAAAACATATGGTAAATCAACATTTGAGCCATGAAGGGGAGAAGGAGCAGGAATGTTAAGGCTGTTTGAGCAAATTTTTTTTCACAGCAAAGAATTTTTAAACACGCCACCGTCGCTAATTCTACCTTGACTCCTATATCAGCAAATAGAAAACGATAGTCACTACTAACTAATCCCATTAACACAATACTAAACGAGTTTTTATAATTGTAGTATTCTGAACCAGTGTTAACTGGGCATTGCAAAACTATGTGTTTTCCATCAATTGCTCCGATACAATGTGGAAACTTTTCTCCAAACCCTTTTTCTATTTCTAACCAATCACTTGAAGTTGATGGTAGCTGAAATATAAATTAAAATAAATAATTAATATTTATAGGCATTGTATTGTATAATGTAATTACTAGACAAGGATTTAAATGCTCTTTTTTAATATTTTAGGGAAACATTTCGCAAATAACTGACCAGGAAACATTAGAAAATGATAACGGCGATAATGACGACGGCAATGAATTTAATTCTCCTAACAATATAACTAGTCAACCAACACAAGACAATATCCTGATACAACGACCAACATCTCGCCGGCGAGGAAATCCTGAAGTTGAAGAGGCTGGGAGACAAATGAAGAGGGCGTTTAATACTTTAGAAAGTGTTTTAAATAAAAAACATGAAGAGGATGAATATGATTTATATGGAAGGATACTTGCAAACAAATTACGTAAGTTACCGGAAAACGAACGACAACTTTTTATGTACGATATTGATGGAATGTTTTTCAACGCTATCATCGGCTTAATAATCCTTTGTTATCTTCACTACAGCCTACATTTTCTCGAGCATTCTCTACAGGAATGAATACTGCAAATGAATCATCATCTACTGTAACTTCTTATTCTGATTCGCCGTGTCAACCACTTTCAATACTTATTCCAGAACAACCTTTAACGACATATTCTACTTATTCAAATTCAAATACACCAAGTAATACTTCAAACCAATCGACAGGCTCTAACTCTCATATTCAAAATATAGTGGATACAGCTTATTACACTGCTGTTGGTAATTATGAAGAAAGTAACAACCAGTGATAGTGTAGTATTAATATTTAGCTTATATAATTATGTTCCTAGTTATTCTAGCACAAAGTAACTAATTTATTATTATTTGTTTTCATATAAATATTTAAAAAGTTAATATTTATGTTTTTATTGTTAAATTTTTATTTTATTTTACGAACAGGTTGTTCAAATAAAAAAAAATTTATTTTCTTTTGCACCATTTAAAATATAATTTTACTATGAAAAGTGTTATTTATTAAATAAATAATTATAATATTTTTACCTTCACTTCATTTTTAAGAACTTGGTTTATTGCTGCACATACTTCTGGTACAATCTTTGATATTATTTGGCTAGATACTTTAAACAAAAAGTCAAGGCTTTTATAACTATCACCTGTAGCTAAAAATCGTAGCGTAATTGCTAGTCTTATCTTTGCTGTTATTGAATCTCTCAGTTGAGTATCTTGTTTTGAAATAATAGGTGAAATTAAAGTGAGTAAATATTCAAAATCTGATAATGACATTCTAGTAAAATTTTCAAACTCGCCTGAAGGTTCATTTAGCAATTCTACAAATAAATTTTTCATGCTTTGCCTGAAAGAAAAATGTTATGAGAAAATAAAGAGTAGTACAAATTATAATTATTCTCTCCTTCATTTTTCTTATTACGCCATTAAGGTCAATACTTAATATCAAACTAACTTACTTTGTTCTGTTTCTGTGTATTGTTGTTGTCCACCATCTCCTCTTATTGGGTTGTTTAATTTTTTTTGAGTGGCTTAAATTTAGAAAATAATGATAACTGTATGCACACAATCCAGCCGCAGCTGTTATTTCAACCACGTCCATTTTGAACAACCGCTAAAAACAACTGAGTGATTCACGAGACTACACGAGAGTGTAGACTATGCATTCGTGTGCTGCCTCGCCTCGCGTTAACTCGACTAGACTCTCGACGAGGCGACCTCGCAAGAGTGTGGAGCTAGCATTATTATTTTCGTTATAAATTATTAGTTAATGGAATCTAAATAGGTACACTAATGTGTTTTCGGGAAAAAAAAATTGCAAGACTGCAAGAGTCTTGCAATGATGGTCTTGTTTTGGTCTTGGTCTTGCAGCTTCGGTATTGGTTTGGTCTTGTTCTTGCAGGCCTGATATTGGTCTTGGTCTTGCTAGACCAGTACCATCTTGGTCTTGGTCTTTGTCTTGCAGCAATAGTCTTGCGAGACCGCAAGACCAAGACCAATTTTGATCATCACCAATAGTATATACCGGTTAACAAGCCACCAGGGAAGTGAGGAGCGACTAGTGAGGCCAGCGAGGACTCTTAACTGTAATATTATAGTCGACAGTCGTTTACTCATTTGTTATTCTTATGATAAGATCATAAATATTGTTGGGTATATTGAGTCTATAAATAGAACGAGAATTATTTTTCAGGCTGTTGTCAAAGGAACCAATGACGTCTGTCGACATACAACAGGACTTTCAAATCTATTAATTTATAGGTCACATCAGCACAAACCATCTTCATATAAAAGCTATAAAAATTAATGATATAAATTGTATTAATTGTAAAATTTACCTCAGGAAAATGTTCAAATTCTATTTTCATTCTAGAATCTTGTAGGTAAAGTCCCAATAAGCTCCCATCATTGTGCACTAGCAATTCAATCGTACATTTATACATATTTTACATATTTTTAATCTCTTCGATTGTTTCTTCAAAGTTTTTTGGTCTGTGCTTTAGTTTTTCTGTGAAATAATAAATGTAAACATTGTAAACACAAATAAAAACTTAATTTTTTTTTTAAAACTACCTGTACTATGTATATTTGACCAATCCTTAAGAGTAACCATTTTTCCAGTTTCATCATGGATTTTTGATTGAACTAACTTCCTATTACCTTTCATGTCCATTAATTGAATTAATTTCTTCACATTTGGTCTGAGGAACTAATCGGCGCTGATTTGGTAAATTTGAATACAACATTGAAGACATTGCGTGATTATGGCTTTCATCCATTCGTGCAATTTCTAATTTTGAACCATCACTGGTTACTCTTATATATATGAATGCAGGACAATTTTGCTTCGTAGTACTAGTTAATGGTTCTTATGTATTTAAAATAATTTATAAATAATTTGGTAATTAATAAACACACTTATGATGTGGATCGTTGTTGTTCATTGTTAGCACTCTTCTTGTAAATTCTTCTGAGAACACATTTTGATTTTAAAAAATAATATTTTGATGATTCCGGAGTATTTTTAATTTTTGCGGATATTTTTTTCGGGCTACATTTAAAGTCCGGCAATCCGAAGTTGAAAAATCACAAAAAAAGTTTTTTATATTCCTCAAACTTATTTTGAAAATCAAAATATGAGGTAAATGTCTGTATTTCTTAATAATTTATGATTTTAGTTAATTTATTTACCTTCACTTGTAATTTGTAGTTAAACCATCATCATTTTTATGCTCATGTACTGTGCTTCCAGCTGTTAAGAGGATGTCACACCCACATATTGTGTTGTCTCCGTCAAACACGCTTACGACAATACGATATAGTTTTTCTGTAACTTTAACACAAGATTTTAATGCCTTTGAGTAAAAGTAAGAAGATCATTTATAGGTGTAACGTCAAAGTGGATGAAATGGAACTCGAGTGGTGACTTGGAACACTTTGACTTTTCATTAATGTATTTGATAGAATTTCGTGAGTTTTGATTCGTTTATCTTTCCATATTAATATATTTTATGTTAAATTTCCAATCAGAAATATTTTATCAGATTTTTTTGATATTTCTTATCATTAAACAGAAAATAATGTTACAAACTGTTCTCAAAAAAACACATTTTTCGTAGACCAAAATTAAGTCACTAAACTTATACCTTTCGGGATACAAAATTAAGATATGCACATTTTTAATTAATGTACAACAGCTTAATTACAAACTAGTTTAAACATAATTTAAAAATATTCATAATCTGATTTTTTAAGAATGATGTTATGAAGTTAAAACAAGGATGACTTGAAACATGCCGAACTGGTACAAAAGACAGCCGGGTAGTCAGTTTAGGGTTGCCAACCGTCTTACATTTGGCAGAACTGTCCTATATTTGTTTGATTTGTCCCACGTCCAACAATGCTATAAAATTTTTGTAGGACAATCCTACATTTTACAAAAATACTTATTTATAGATATTCTTTTAATTTTATCAATATGTTATTTACTAATTCTACCTATACTGTATAATACCACAGTGACGTTCTAGACATTATTATTATCACTTTTCAACAAAATGTTATCGTCTTTTTATCATTATTTTATTTTACAACAATACAACATGAACAGACAACTCACTTCAGATTCAGACTCAGATCAGTCAGACCTAGAATTTTGAAGAAATTATCGGCATTGTGATACAAATAAAACTCCTCCAAAAAAAGTTCGTCGATTATGCACCTACAACAAAAATTGGGAAGAACAAAACACATGTTAAGAAAAAATGATGATTTTAATGCAGAATGTAAGCTATGTAATTGTTTTAATATTTCTATTGGAGGATACAACTCAGTGGTGCGTCACCCATCTTCAAAAAAACACCAAACAAAGTTTAAAGCATGCAAAATGAGTAATGTAGTTAATAAATATTTTGTTGTTAAAAATTCGTCTGAGGAGGAACTTATTGTAGCTGCTGAAATTACCAAAATTTACCATACTATTAAACATAATCAGTCATACAACTATTTAGATTGTAGCTTTAAGTTAGATAAGTTTATTTTTGAAGACTCAAAACTTGCGAGTAAAATAAGTTGTGGTAGAACAAAATGTGAAGCTATAGCACAGAATGTTTTAGCTCCCAGGTCATTATTCCATTTATATCAAAAACTTAAAAATCACAATCCTCCATTATTTTATTTCATACAAACTGATGCTTCTGATAAAAAAAATATCAAATTTTTCCCTGTATGTATACAGATTTTTACTAAAGAGGAAGGCCAACAAAATTATGTTATGATTTTATAGAAAACTCTGATGAAACAACTGATGGTATGTTTAAGATGATTGACAATATTTTTACTAATTCTGAACTAGATTGGGAACAAGTTATTGGTTTTAGTGGTGATAAATGCAGTGCAAATTTTGGTCTACATCTTTCACTATTTACTAATATTAAAGCCAAAAATCCAAATATAATTAAAAGTAATTGTCACGTGCATATACTTCACAACTGTGTTAAAAAAATTATGGATTATTTAGATATTGAAGTTGAAAATTTAATATTAAAAATGTATTCCCATTTTTCTATTTCTGCTAAAAGAAGAGAAACTTTAAAAGAATTTCATAATTTTGTTGAAATAGAATGGAAAGAATTAATAAGACATGTTGGTACTAGGTGGTTTGTGACTGTACAATCAGTTTTTAAACAATTTATTAAGACAAACGCCTGGGAAAATGTGAAAACTATTCCAGAAAAATGACAATTTATTTTTCAGAAAGATTGAATTGCCCATCATGTTTTTATTAATTTCATTTTTATTAACACTACCATCAAATTATTTACTGAAAGAGTATTTTCTGTAATGAATATTAAATGGAGAGACAAGAGGAATAGGTGTTCAACAGCTCTTATAAGAGCTGAACTACTGATTTATTTCAATTATAAAGAAGACGGTTTTGAATTTTCCAAGCTTGTTAAAAATGACAAAGATTTAATTAAGTGGGTGAAAAATCAAAATAAATACTCATTTAAATGATAATTTTTCTTGATACTGTTGTTTGTTAAAAGTCATGTTTATTATTTTATTATTTTATTAGTTCTCAATAGTTGCATAGTTATTATATTCATTTATGTTAAAATACCTACTTAATTTTCTGTGATAAAATGTCTAAGTCGGTTGTGAGAATAAAATTGTTATTATTCTTTAGTTGACTTGTAACAAATTTGTTAAATTTCCTAATTCTAATCAATTATGTATATTTATGATTTTATAAGATGGTAAACATCCAAGTGTTATAATTTATGTTATTTATTAATTGTTATATTGTTAATTCTTAAAATTATTTTTCAATAAGTAGGTACATTGTTATTTTAAATATTTAAATATATATTTACTATTAATTTTCATGATGAGTATATCATTAAATGATAGTATACCTACTGTATGTTGATTTTTTTAAGTCAAAAGTATCAATAAACTAATGTAAAAAAAATTCATATAAATACAATTTATAATATGTATTTTTTGTAATCAAAATGGTATAAATTGAATATTAAAAATTGTCCTACATCAGACAATTTGAAAGTTGGCAACCCTAAGTCGATTGTATCGAAACTTCTCTGATAAAACTTTACAAAATGCTATTTCTGAATTGAAAAATGGTAACTAAATTTTTTTCTGATTTAAAATATTAATATTGATGTTCCCGAGTAACAATAAGTTGGTTCCCAGACGGTTCACGCGACCGAGTGGTGCATGTAAAGTGCTAAGTTCAAGTATTGAACTTTTAATAATTATCCTATTTGTCAAGGTGCTAGGTAAGTTCAAAGAGCTGATGTTCAACGGTTCAGTGAAGTGAACTTAATATTTTTATTTGAAGGTTGTGTAACGGATCTCGCGTTCAAACATTGAACGTTCAACGTTTTTTCTTATCAGTTATCAATATACGCCTACGTATTTGTTAATATATTGTGCGCGTGTGCAGGTATCATTATAGAAGAGATACGTTTCCCTAGTATATTACACATGAGCATCGATACGTGTATCTATTTCTTTACCGTTTCTTCAACCGAAATATCTAAAAATCAGATACACCGCTTTTTCGCTTTAAACAAAACAGAACAGAACAATTGTTCTCTATGTTCACGATATTCGTTATTCGCTAAGTTCGCTCTTAATACGTAGAAGGGGAATCTAAAAATCGTAGGGTATACTGCAGCACGTGTTCACTACATAAACGACATTCGATATTCGCTGTTAATACGCAGGATAATCCTTTAAGTATATTAAAATGTATATACAATAGTTGTAACTGATTTCAAGTAACAAGTAACCAAAATATGATTTTAATCTCAATTAAAAGCAACATTTTTAAATGAGAAATGTATATGGTATTATAAAATACAATACATTGGTATCGTCTTAATAATTTACATTTTTATTAAATAAATATTAATTATTTTCATAATACCTACAATCTACATGTGGTTAATTTACTTGAGATATTTTATATTACCCTAGCAATACTAATACCTTGATAATGTTGTATATATTAGATGGACTATTATATAATAACTTAAATGAAAAATTGTATAAAAATAAATAAATGCGTCTTATAATACCTACAAAAATACAATTTTAAAATTGTATTTAATAATTATAAAATATAAACTTAACTCTTAAGTACTTATTATAATAATATTATTCTACAGCTAGAAAATAGTTATTTACATTTTTTATGATATACTTGACTACTTTTTAGTTACTAAAATATATAAATGTTTATGAGCTTTTTGGTACTTATCACATTAATAGTTCATAATTATTATGAAATCATAAATTAATTTTAAAAATTGTTATTTTATAGAAGTTACATAATATGATGGAAGGCCTAAATAAAAAATTAAAGCTCAAAGTTAGTAAAAGTTCTAAGTATAGGACTAGAAAAAAAACCGCTAACCGATTTAAATCAGCCCATATTAAAACAAATTTTTTCTAAAATAATGCCTCTTGGTCATTTGAATGATTTAGTATCTGGTCAACTGAATTTGAACAATTGTTAAAATGATTAACTACATGTCTATTAAAACTGCAGAAATTGAAGATACCCCATTAGATGTTTTTACATATGGTGATGAATGCTATTCAACAACTTCTGAATATGAAAATTCATCTATTGATAGTGAAGATTTATGTTCTGAACTAGCAAGATGGGCTTTATTATTTAATATTTCAAAAGTAGCAGTTAGTGACTTACTTAAAAGATTAAAATTATTACTGAATTTGAAGGAACTTCCACAAGATGCTCGTACATTACTAAAGACACCGAAAATTACTCAAGTAAGAGCAATGGAAGATGGACATTATTATTATTTTGAAATAGAAAATTCAATCAAGATGTTAGATGAAGAATGTTTAAGCCAATTGCCATCAGAATTATTGTTAGTGGTTGGCATAGAAGGAATATCTGTTACGAAAAATCCGCCTAGTCATCTTTGGCTAATTATGGGTTATTATTCTAATTTATGTTTTAAAAAACCAGTTGTATTTTTGATTGATTTATATTTTGGGAAAAAAACCAAATGACCCAAATAATTATTTAAAAGAGTTTGTTGATGAATTCATATCGATGAAACAAACAATTATAAAATATAATAATAAGGAAGTTACAGTTAACTTACATGCTGTTATCTGTGATGCTCCGGCAAAGTCTTTTGTATTGAATTGTCGTGATCATAATGGGAGATATTCTTGTGTCCGCTGTACAACTTCTGGAGAACGAGCTCAAAATGCATCATGTTTTCCAGAGTTAGACGCACCTCTGCGAACTCATAACATATTTATTAATTACCAATATGAAGGTTTTCACAATGGTACTACAATACTAGCTGGGGTTCCTAATTTTAATGTTATATTATCTGTGCCTTACGATTATATGCATTTAGTTTTGCATTGGTGTAGTTAAAAAAGTTTTATCATTCTGGATCTCAGTAAAATATAGACATAATTTACCACCGAAGTCGATTGCTGTCGTAGATAATAATCTCACCTCATTAGCTCACCACATTCCTGTTGAATTTCAAAGAAAACCTTCAGAATATTCAAGAACACATCTATTAAAAGACTTAAACAGATGGAAAGCTACAGAGTTGCGTCAATGTTTGTTGTATACTGGAATAGTTTTGTTTAAAGATTACATAATAGATCCTCATATTTATAATCACTTTCTTGTTTTATCAATAGCAATGATAATTTTATTATCAAGTAAATCAAATCAAGAATATTTATATTATGCACAAGACCTTCTAAAGTATTTTGTTGAAACTTTCAAAAACATTTATGGTACTAATTATATATCGCATAATGTACATGCTTCAGTACATCTAGCACAAGATGCATTAAAATATGGACCACTTGACTCTATATCAGCATTTCCATTTGAAAATCATATGCAGGTTTTAAAAAGAGATGTGAAAACAGGAAATAAACCCCTACAGCAAATTATTCGAAGAAATGCGGAACGATCATTTTTCACAATGAATACCTATGACACAAAACAATTCACAAAAAGGAGTTGGTCTAATTAAATGTAGATATGACAGTAGTAAACCAAAAGCATTGTTGTAAAATACTTGTAATCCACAATATAATGAATGCAAATTTAATCATTTTACTTTAAAATTAGACAAGGCCAATAATTGTGTGAAAACGAGTGATGGACAAGTAGTAAAAGTTGAAAATTTTGCTACCTTAACCTCTAATAAACCGCTAGTTGTAGTAATTGGACGTAGTTATGTTAGAAAAGAAGAATTTTTTGACAATCCTTGCAAGTCATCGTCTTTAGGGATTTACAAAGTTTCTGAGCTAGGACCACTTATTAGCTGGGAAGAAAGCGATATTGTTGAGAAACTTGTTTGTTTGCCCTTTGATGAAGTACATAATATTGTAATACCATTTATTCATCAATAAAGTTATTAAAAACAAATTACCTATAATATAATATTTTTATTATTTATTTATTTTCATTTAAATAATTTTATAGCATAAATACATGTACATTAATACAATTATTTATTTACTAACTAAAATTATAAAATTAAGACATTATAAATGTAACAATCCTTTTGGAGTACAACTATAATAATATTATTCGAGCTAGTTAATTTTTTATTTGCCACTTATAAAATCTAAAGAATTTGTTTAAAGTAACATCTATTATACCTAATTAATTCCATTGCGATCTGAATTCGAGCATTAATGTGGTTTCTTTTTCCAAATTCAGTTCCATGTATAGAAATTAAATACCTACACCTAATGCTTTTGTTAGTCTTGCTCTTGTACAGTGGTCATGTTTGCATTATCTATACAACAATACAATGTTCATCTTATAGTGTTTTTGATATTTTAATAAGAGTAAGTATTTATAATAGATATTTTGCTTTTTGTACTGAAGAAATAGAAGTGAAATTACACTTGCTGTCATTACTAATACCAGTGACCTACTGTATTTATATTAAATTCATTACAACTTTTTGAATATTAGAATAAGAATATTATCTTTGGAAATTTTAGTTGTTAATTCCCACCTATTAAACAAACATGATGTTGGTTTAATATTTAAAATATACAAAAAAATAATAATAACTATACATAATATGTACTTAATATATTTCTTTGGCGGTTTTGGTCATGGTTAATTTTAGAATTTTCTGAATGCAACATTATACAGTATGTTCCATATAACTGGTACAAGTCATATATTCAAGATGGATCGACTATTGGAGCTCCTGGAAAATGATGGTTTCACATTCAAAAACTGATCTTAAATTACCGTAAAAAGGATTTTCATTTTTTAAAAACCAACAAATTGATAAAATGATAATGGAAGCGTTTGAACCAATAGATGGTATTTGGCATGATTCAATAAAAATTGCTGGACCATTTGGTAAAGAAAATAAATAATGTTTATAGTTTCTATGTTAATTACATCTTATTTAACATACAACTTTTGTTATTTAATCTATAAAAGCGTTTTTTAAATATTTATTTTTAGATAGTGTACTAATTGCCAGAAACGTTAAAGCATGGTCTGGGAGCAATAACGATAGTGATACTCGTGTGCATGATTCATATAACCATAAGAATCACTGTTGAAAGGCACCGAAACGTTTCTCACCTGATATTGATACTACACTAAAAAATAAAGTGTTAAAAAGTACAACAAATCAAAAGTTGACATTACCTATAAATATTATTACCAATACCACCAAAGATAAGTTTTTCTGAACCAAGTTAAATTGCATCAGCTCTAAGTACCATTATATACTCAATACTTGGTAATTATTTCTTTTTTATTATTTTATTTCCTGTTGATGATGATTTGAAAATGTATTATAAATTATACAATTAACTTTTTAGAGTAATGCATTAATGCCGTTTAAAATAAAGTATAAACACAGATGAAAATACGGATTGCAACTCAACATCTGCAGATTTACCCAATACAAAATGTACAGAGAAGAATGAGAATATTGCAAACGTAGTTGATACTTGATAATCAAGGACAAGAAACATTAAAACTAAATATGGTAAAATAATAACAGAACTTAAAATATATCTTTTGTGATTTTAAAACTGCTTAATAGTTCACACAGGACATCATTAATAATAATTTAAGTGAAACTTCTAACAATGATGGTTCACAATTTCATTCGACAGTCACATAAAGTGTGTTTAGTAAAAGGCTAATCTACGTACAACTAATGAAGTTGCTGCTGAAGTTGTATCCAATTCATTAGTAAGTAACTAAATTAATATAATTGTTAACTTTGATGAAAAAAATATATTTATTATTATAAATATTTTTTTAGATAGTTGATTTTTGAAAAGATATAGACATTGATGAGAGTTAAATGATCGATGATGAGAATGATGACAATTACTGCAGTTATGAAATTGACATAAACACCGTAATATTAGTTTATATTTGTGATAGTTAGTATAAAGTATAAATATAATGTTTTCAATATTTTAGTTTGAACCTACAGAAAAATCAAATCGTGTTGAAAATACAAATGAAGATAATACTCATGTAACACTTACTGCAATGAAAAACAATATTTCTCTTGCAGGTAAATCACTAAAATGAATACCAAAAACGTTACATTTTAATTTATAATATTTTTTCAGAGATTATTCCAACCAGCCCCAATATGAATTGTTGCTGTAAACAAATAGATAAGTTGAAAGCTTGTATAATGAAAAGAGAAAACTACATCTTAAATCAATTTACATTATACATTATACAACACACAACAAACAAAAGTTACAGCTTTTCTTTCCAATTTAGATAAAAAATTAAATATATTGCTTAACCATTCTCAATCTGCTATACCTCTCCCAAATTTACCTACACCTTTTATTGATTTTGACCATTAAAATCTATGGACAACTTAGATTTGGTAGAATCAATTTTTAAACCAGAAAGTGAAAATTCAAACTTTAACGGTCATGCTGAAGAACTAGTAAATTCTATTATACAATTTATAACATAAAATATATTCTAATATGCTTTACATGTTTCGCGGAAAAATTATTTGGTTCTGCGAACAGGATCAAATCTTTCATTGAGTGCCGCGGTTTCAAATTGTTTTGATTTATGTTTTACCAGACATGTGGCGTCAAATTTCAGTTTTCATTCACTAGCTTATTTGGTCGACAGGCTAAATATAACTAAAGATTAAGCTAAAATAGATTTTTTAATAACTATCATTGATATCTTCATTAAAATTAATTCTATTAATATTTTGTTCACTGTGACTGTGGTAAATAACTCAATTTTAATATTGAGTGCTGAATACTTTATTTTCATTGTTCACATTTTTAAATTGTCACCACATAAAAAAGAGAACTTTACCTGTGAAATATAATTTTTATTTTTTCTATATCGGAACTACAGAAAAAGTTATCGAAGTTTGAAAAAAAAAACAAAAAACATTGGATTTTGAAATAATAAGAACTTTTTTTCGTATGTCATATCAAAAAAAAATAATGATATTTCACATACTTATAATGTTTTGAACTATATTGTTTATCAATTTGGAGTCTTTACTTTTACTAAAGCCTGAGTGGTTCTATCTCGCGCAGAACAGTTTTTTCTGTGTTGTATACATATTTTGTAAGACGGAGACACCACATGCGGGTGTAGTGTCCTCTTAATATTTGAGCTTATTATAAAATATTTTTGTTTAAACTGCCTAATTTATAATTTAAAGCAGATTTTTAAAATTAATGTATTTGAAAATGTTTAGTGTATATTTTACCAATTTTACTTCCTATAACTTTCCTGCCTAGCTGATAACCATATTATTGTTTCCTGCTTTTTGTATTTTGCTTATTGCTGTGTTTATTAGATTAAAAACGTGGATGAGGTCACTGAAAAAAAAATCCTTGATCATATTGACAAAAAACTATGTTGGATTGACAATAATTTTGTTGCTATACAGCCAACAAGATTATTGTCAAACAAACCAATATATAGTTGTTAATAAGGTAATAACGCCAACAATATAGCATTGTACTATTGACAAGTATATTGTTGAAATGCTACTTGAAATTGTCAATTGAATATACTTATCAGTGGTTTACAATTAACCTATCATCGTAATAATAAATAAAACTAATTTTATCGATTTTGCATTGTTAAACTAATATCAATATTCTACTATTGACAAAATATTTATTGTTAAATTTATACTAGCAATAATCAATTAAATATAATTATTAGTGTAACATTGACAATTATCTTATCATCGTCATAATAATAACTAAACTAATCTATCTATTTCCATTGTTAAAGTTATATTAAGCTTGATTGATTTATAGAATTAACTCTGTTGTATTAAGAAGTTGGTTGTTAATATAAATCTCAAATTGTCAATTTATGAAAAGCATTATTGTAAAAATGACAATAGTCTTATCATTTTGATATTAGGTTGACACTAGACTTTATCCAACTAGAAACATAAATAATATGCAAATTATATATAATTAATGAGTGTTCAATGTACAAATAATTAAATATTCAATTTTTAAATACTAAATAATGATTAAAATAAAATACAGTATAGGTAAAGGTAAAAATGTATTTCTTTATTTTAATTCTTCAAAATAATATTTATAATAATTATAATAATAAATAAAAATAATAATAATTTATTGATTTAGTTCAACTAAAACTTGTATTAATTTGGGAAAAGGTTTATCATATTTGGAATGTAATCCGAAGAAATATTTTTGAATAAATAACCATACAAATTCTGATTGAGATGGATATTCTAAATTGAACAAATGGAATATCTTATAGAATATTTCAATCGATCTTAGCACCGAATGCACTTTATACATAACCGAATCAATGTAAACCAATATTTCCCTTTGAACATTCATCGTTCCAACAATCACAATAAATGGTTGTATATGAGTCTCGTTGTTTCGTAGTTCTTCAAAATGCTGTTGCTGAGCTTCTACAGAATCTTTGAACACCATAAAACTGTCTTGGAAATCTTTGATGGAGTATTTTGTAAGATTTTTCTTTCCGTTACTATCTTTAGCCACTTTTTTTGATGTAGGCGCAAACATAGCGTGTAACAAATGAAATGGTGCAGCATTTTAACATCTATATTTAAAATTTTAAACTCATTAAAAAATATGTAAAATATAATTAAACATAATCTACACAATTAAGTTATTTAATACAATTTACTGAATAACTCATAATTGGTATTTTGTATTATTAATCAATCAAAATTCTGACTTTCATTTATATTAGCATCATGATTATTTAATATTTTTTCTAGTATTTTACAACAACTATTATCTTTTACTTTTTCATCTAATAATTTGAAAATTTTGTCTGCTTTTTCCTTAAAATCTTGATAAATATTATGACTATTTGGGAACAGAGCATTATAATTAATATGAATCTAAAACATAGTTTAATAATAGGTATTATGCAATGTATTATTTTTATTTAAAATTTTAATTATTTACTTGTTTATGGCCGTATGGGATTAAATAGTGTTTCCAGTTTTTTTTTAAATATCTCTGGTTGATGTAGAAGATTTTATATTATTTAGACGAAATAATTGTGGCTTTCTAGTTAATTTCTAATTCTGGGTAACTACTTGTACCATGTTTGAGTACATCTAATATGGAGTCTATTTCATTTTCAGAAACTGAAAACATTTAATACATAAAATCAATTAGATGTAATATGTATATATTAGCATATAAAATAAGACAAATTCAATAAAATTTACCAAATTCTCTCTCAGTCCAGTTGGTTTTATGGTGATTTTCAATATTCAATTTGTTTTTGACTATTGTCGACAGGACTAATCCATTATTTTTTAAGTTCTTATGCAATTATAATATTTTGCATATAGTTTTCCTTTTGGATTTTTATTATTTCCAATTTTCATAAAATATATATCCTGTGGGCACATATTTAATCATCAAATTAAATAACATTAATTATAGATAATCAATTGAAATAATTACTTTTACTTCCGATTTGAACATTGCCACAATTTTATTGGCAATAGTTCTGCCAACCTAACAGACATTTGAATTTTTTTGGACAGTACATGTCCAATAAGTATGTCTACTAGTGTGGATCGAATAGGTACCATAATTTAGTTTACTATTTTTTTCATAATAATCCAATATGAGAGCACCTTGTGTAGTTGAATTCAAAACTTCATCAACTTTCAATTCATGATTGGATAATTTATGATCTTTATTTATATTAATATTTATATTTTTGTGTGAAGAGCACAAAACTTCACTTGCATTTGTACTAGTTTTACAGTTTTTATTTACAATACTTGTATTATTACTTTGCCATTTTTCAAGTTCGTGTTCGAACTAAAAATTATTCCCCAAGGGAATTTTGAGAATAGTTTCTCCACATGTTTGGATGTTATAGTAGTAAGGATTGTTACCTATGTCAATTAATTGATCTACAAAAAAATTTAAATAAATTCATTGACAATATATTAAGTAATGTTCATAATGTTTATTCAAAGGCACCCACGCAGGTACTATTATAGTTTAATATTAATATCGCTATAACTAATATTCGATTTTAAGACATTTTTATCTTGCCCAAGGTGAGATTTTATCCTGCGAGCGCGCTTATGTTTATTTATATTAAGAATGTTTTATTGTAAGCATTATACTTAATTTAAAAGTAAATAAACTAACTTAAAGCAAAGTTTTATCTTAATTCATTGAATATTTTAAATTTAAATTTTTAATTTAAGAAAGAGACCCTCCTGGGGAAATAGATCAGCTTGTACAAGAGGTCGAACACTCAATCATGTCCTAACTTCAAAAAATTACTCAGTACTATCCCCCCCCCCCGGTCCTACTTACTGGCCTTCTCATAGTAATAGACTACCCGACATCCTTGACATATTCATCGTAAAAATCCCAAACCACCTAAATACAAATGTAACAAACCTAGACGATCTCTCATCTGATCACACCCCGATTTTTACGGAGCTCGGCGCCATGCCTATTAAATTTACTAGATCATCTCTCACCCTTGGCAGATCAAATTGGACTAAATTTAGAAACATAGTCTCCGACAAAATTAGCCTTAAACTCTCCTTAAAAACTACTCTTGAAATAGACCAAGTCGTTCAATTTTTAACCACCACAATCCAAGATGCTGCCATGGCCTCCTCAGAATACAATCTCCATCCCATAAAAAACTCGAAAATTTCTCCTCACATCCAAAGTTTAATAGCTGAAAAGCGTAGAGCTAGAGCTCAATGGCAAAGATTAAAATACCCCATAGACAAAGCCAGACTTAATTACTTAAAAACAAGCTAATCGGAGCTTTCCAAAATCACAAAAATGAAAGTTATCATTCCTACATTCAAAACCTCTCAACCAGAGATTCGTCATTGTGGAAGGCTACAAAAAAATTATTAAATCACAAGCAGCCACCTCCCCCAATTCGCAATTCCGACAATACATGGGCCACCTCAGACACCGAAAAAACAATCGTTTTTGCATCCCACCTCGCTAATGTTTTCAAGCCACATGACATTTGTCCAAACCAAACTCAACTCACACGTATTGAGCAATCACTAAATGGAAAATAAAAATAAAAGACTCCAAATCCTCCTTTATTACCTTTTCACTAAGACCTGGAGACTGCCCTCCAGTTTCATTCAATAATAACTTGATTTCAACAACCCCTGTAGTCAAATACCTGGGCCTAACGTTTGATAAACGACTCACCTGGGCTCAACACCTCAAAAACAAAAGGAAATCTGTAAACTCTAGACTTCACTTGCTCCGTCCACTTCTCCGCTCCAAACTAAACACCAGCAATAAATTGTTAATCTACAAAGCTATTTTAAGACCAGTATGGGCATACGGCATCCAGATATGGGGCTCCGCGAAACCCCCAAACCTGCGAACTATACAAGCCTTCCAATCAATATGTCTCCGTCAAATCGTTTCTGCCCCTTGGTATATAAAAACGCCAATCTTCACAAAGACTTAAACGTTCCCACACTTTTTCAGCTAACCAAATCCCACTTCCTCTCATTCCATTCTAAGCTAAATCACATACTAATCCATTAATTAAACGCCTGTCTTCTTGTACAATTCCCGATAATCCTAGAAGAAGACTGAAACGATCCTGGCCTAGAGATTTCCTTGCTTGATCTGTCGGGTGGTACTACTGAGTACCTTCCCTCTCTGTTATATCAACGCTATTCTCCATCAAAAAAATTACTTATTGTATAAAATGTTTGTATAGATTGTAATTATTCTTTTAATAAAAAAAAAAAAAAAGTTAAGAAAGAACAACTTAAAAAGTTAAAAATGATCATAAAAGTTATTAGCCACATCTGAAATTCATACCAACACATGTTTGATAAACACATTGTAAGCCCCAGTTGTCGAGTAATTCTTTGAGTTTTGTTAAATCTTCATATGGATAATTTATAATCCGACATAATAATTTCGCGAGTACCGCTCAACGAGTTAAGACGTGCATTATCGTTTTCCCGCGGGCATTCAAATACAACTGCAATCGAACACACAAGGTACGTAAAATCTATTTTTTTTATTTACGTAACACGAACAATCCGTAATGGATCACCATCAGCTTCCTAATCAATCAAACTCTCTCTCCAACTCAGAATCGTCTTCTCAAAACGCTTTCCCCCGGAAAGATCAGTCTATAATATTCGATACAATCGACGGGGTCCCCCAAAAACCTATTTAATCGAATTAAGTAAAATAGTCTTACCTACAAATGAAGGGTACAGGGAAAAAACCAGAAAAGTAACTTTTTTTCTAAAATTGTTGTTTTGGTATCAAATTATTTGTATTGACGTATTCTATCATTCAAGAAGTCGAATCTGGGAAAAAAGCAGATTAGTCGTGAGTTATGACCAACGAAAGTTTTGGCATACAGGAAAAGAACAAGGCAAGTCATTTTATACCGGGAAAGAACCAGACAAGTGTTTCATTTAGATAATTGGATTTTATTTTTATTTTAGTTGGTAAAACCCAATTAGGTACTGGTCAATCCGATTAAACTATAGATTAATGTTGTGTACAGATAAATATAATATAACCAATTGCTGCTTGACAATATTATATCATTACTATTACGATCACCATACCAAATAGTTTTAGTCACGTTCGTGTTTTCACATCGTAAGGTAGTGAAAAATATTAATCCGTTGAGTAAATTGTGTCGTTTTATTATTTTTTTATTAGTTAGTTAGTGTTTTTCTATTAATTATGTCAATATCTTCAGACGAGGTCGAGAATGATTCTAATGTGTTACCCAAGAAAAAAAAATAACCGGACGATTATCTGATGTAGGTAAAAAAATTAATTTAAGTTCACATGAAGCGGGAAAAGACTCCAAGTGTTTTCATTTTAAGTGTTTTGAAATCATTAATGAAACTGATAGAGCTAAGTTACTACGACATTTTAATGAACTTAAATCACACGACGAACAAAATAATTATTTGGCGGGTTTAATAACAATACTACCTGTACAAAATAGAAGACCAAGACTTGGCGAAGGTGCCGCTAAACGTGATTCTTCTTTTGCGTACAGAGTTCGTATTCATGATGATGTAGTAAATAAACCTGATGTACCAGTTTGTGCAAAGGCATTCTGTGCATTACACGGTATCACTAAAAATAAATTGACATACTTACAAAAAGGTATGAAAATGACTGGTCAGGCACCACGAGATATGAGAGGCAAACACTCTACACTTCACAGAAAACTTAATGAACATACAAAACGCTTGATATACGATCATATTAAAAGATTTAAAGGGCGACAAAGCCACTATAGTTTGAAAGATTCAAAAAAAATGTACTTACCAGAAGATTTGAATGTTAAGAAAATGTTTACTATGTTTAAACAACTACATCCTACAGTTGTTGTTTCTTATGAAACCTACAGGTGCATTTTAAATTCGGAATTTAATATATCGTTTGGATATCCACGTACGGACACATGTACAACTTGCGACGAGTTTCTGGCCCAACTTAAAACATTATCTCCGGTCACAGATGATAAAGAAATTCAAAATCTAACAACGAAAAATATGTTACACAAAAGAAAAGCTGAAACATTCTACGTACGCAAGAAAATAGCAAGACAAGAAGCCAAGAAAACAAAGAAGATGGCAGCAGTTTGCATGGATTTTGGTAAAAATGTTTCACTTCCTAATATAACCACCAACGATGTTTATTACAAACGTCAGTTATCAATGTATTCATTTAATATTCATATTCTCTCGTCGCAACGGTCTATTTTCTATGTATACAATGAAAGTATAGCTAAAAAAGGCGCAAATGAGGTCGCTTCTTTTATATTTCATTTTATTATGAATTATCTTGATGATGACGTGGAGGAACTTCAAATTTTTTGTGATTCTGCTGGAGGGCAAAATAAAAATTATACTATTTTTCGTTTTTTACACTATATTGTCAATAACCAAATTCACGGTCTAAAAAATATCAAAATTACATTTCCAGTTCGAGGACATTCATATTTAGAGTGTGACAAAAATGTCGGCTTGTGGAAATTAAAAGAAAAAATGGAAACTCCAAAAGATTTTAAGAGCATGATCAAAAATTCAAGAATCAAACCATCACCTTTTGTTGTAGTCAGTGTTAGTAAACAAATAGTATTTAATTGGACACATCTGTTAAGCACTATTTATAATGTTCGGAAATGCCCATTTAAAACCCAGCCTATTAAAGAAATCATTGCCTCATCCACCGAACCTAGACAACTCAAATGGCGGGACACATACAATGGGCCCATGTTCTCTAACGTAATAAAAAAGCCTGAAAAAGGCCTGTCAAAAGCATCAACATTAAAAAAAGGAGAATTTGAGCTTCCTACTCGATGTTACTCAGGTATTTTTTAATGCAAATACTATCACAGTATTATAGTATACAATAATTATTTATTTTCATATTTATTTTGACTTTGCAGGTCCTCTTCGTATTTCACAAGCCAAGCATCAAGATATCATGAGCTTAATGAAATTTTGTCGCCCTGAAGCTGTGGAGTTTTTTAAGAAGTTAAAATATCAGTAACACCTTGTGTTGTAAGTTTTATAATCATTCATTTTTGAAAATCAATATATTTTCGAAAAGCCTACATACCTTGTTTTTTCCCTGTTTCAGATGACTTACTTGGTTCTTTTCCGGACAATATATGACTAAGGATGATTTTTCTATTATATTTTTAATTTAACTGTACTTATCTATTTCAAATATGATTAATTCTGTTTACTACATATTTTCAATGTTCATTATGTCATTTAACCCGAACATTTTATTTTGAAAAAAAAATTATTAAGTTTTAAAATTAAAAACACGTTTTTCTCGAAATAAAAAAAAAGTGACTTTTCTGGTTTTTTCCCTGTACCCTTCAAATATCATTAACCCTCTGGTTAAGTCGATGGTATACAATTATCAATTGAGGAAAGGTGATTATATAATAAACCAATTGTATACATTAACCAGGGAGCAAATTCAAGAAAATGCGCATATATATAAAGTAAATATATATATACATATTATATTATATTATATATTTATGATATATTTAAGAGGATGTCGAACCCCCCCATGTTTCCTTCGTCTTACATGTGTACAATACAGCATATTTTACATGAGCAGGTGTAACATCCTCTTAATAATAATAATACTAATAATAACATTCTTATCCTAGATGAATACAAAAATGTTTAATTTAAATATTAAAAATTACAATAATAATGAAACAGTAAAAAAATGTGAAACACACTTAAATATTAAAATTAAAATTATTCAAAAAGCAGTGGACAATTTGCCAATATCTAGACTTCTAAAGTTCAATATTAATAAAAATAACATAACTTTTAATTTTTAAATCATAGTAGTATAAAAACAATGTAATAAGTAGTGTACACTAGTTTATCAATTTTACAATTTTTCTCATAATAATTATATGATACTTTTTAACAAAGATGTGAAAATATAATTTTTTACTAATAACAATAAGCTAATAATTGCAAACTTATTAAATAACATAGTTGAATAATAATACATTTTATAAATAAAATAATTCAATAACAATAAATTTAATAAATGTATGTACTGTTAATTAATGAATACTATGAATAATAAAACATTGAACAATAACAGAATTCCAACAATGATAAGTACTATATTTTTATAAGTGAACAACCAGAAAATGTTATTTAAACTAAAATATATACAGTATTTAGTATTTATAACATACTCAGGGATAAAGTCAAATTTGTTCTGGAACATAGCCATCATTTTGGTGATCAGTCCTCTTCAAAAACATTAATAAGTCACTGTCTCTGTTCAGTTGTTGTACTGATTCTCTTATTACCCGCGTTGTATTTTTTCTTTCGGCTCTGGAAGTACCATCTCTAATCTAAAAAAGTAAATTTAATTGACATAATTCAAACGCAATCAAAACTAAAAATCATGTTTAATCAATAAATTAAAAATTAAACAATGCCGTGAGTACAATTAGTGCGCTGTTAAAATTCTAAAGAACTTATTTTCAACAATAAACAGTCTTTCTGTTTAAGAAAAAAAAAAATATATTTATATTAATATTTAATAATATATTTTTTTGTTGACAGTAAAAATAGTTTAAAACAATTTGTTTTCAAGCTACAGATACCAATAAAAGTGATATATATATTTAACAAACGTAGTGGCTATTTTCACGTCCGACGTGAAACTATGTATTTTCACGTCCTGTCACCTGATTGGACGTAATATTAATACTGATAGTATATCTGATATCAATTATCGTAATTGATAAGTGTCACTAGACCCTGATAACCGATAAAGATATAATGATAATATAACAATATTTCCCGCATAAATTTAAATATTTACATAACGTTATTAACATCAACGTTACTGCATGATATAAAAACTTTATATTATAAATAATATAAATATAAAATAAAGTAATATAATATAATATAAAAAATTTATATTATAGATTTGTGTAACAATTTGTACAAAAATCTTTGTTTTTTGTATTAGTTGAACTATAGATGAATATGATCAATATGGATCAATTATATATTTATATATATATAGTTTTTAGAATTGGAATTGCCAGTGATATTTATACAACTATCTTAAAGCAACATTTTACTGATCTCTAGCTGACTAGTAATATAACTATTAGACTTCAGTATTCTTTGACTACACAATTGACAAATTTTGATTTGCATTTTCCATTGTTTGAGGTCTATGTCAAGGGAAATTACCTGCGAAAAAATGAAAATAAACTCCGGTAAAAAGTGTTAAGAAATACTAAATGCATTAGTTTTGATGAATTTTTTTATGTAGGAGAAAGATTGATGTGTTTAGAAATAATACAAAGTATTGTTTATGCTAAAAACGAATTAAATTATGACGAAATCCACCAAAAACTTATGGATACCAATTTAAAGACGGTGATCGATTACTTTAATAAAAACTGGCACGGTATCAGAACAGAATGGGTTGTACACTTCCAATCAAAATTTATGACTCTAGGTATAATTTTATTATAATATGTTAAAACTGTCAGGTTTCAGTTATGTAACTTTATTGTTTTAGGAAATCGTACAAATAATCGTCTTGAAAGCATTAACCAAAAAATAACACAAGTTGTTACCAAATTTTCTAGATTAGATCAATTATTTCAAGGTATACTCACTTAAGCAAAACTATACCCGCCACGCAGTCATCTTATTCCGCGGCGGGTATAATGGCATAATATTTTTATGCATCTGTTATAATTGTATATGTATTTATAGGGCTCGAGATGTTAATGGTAACGCTACGTACGGAACGAGACCACATAGCGACCGAATGTTTATCGAAAACTCCTAGTTTTGTAGCTGGATTGGCACCTGAGATAAAACAATTATTTTGGTATTTAACTCCTTACGCATTTAATTTAGTTCAATCAAAAATTAGCCACATAGACAAAGTACAAGTTCTATCTCACCTTAACATGACGGGCATTGTTAATTCTGGAGAAGGTGTCTTAAATGTCACTACTACAACTTGCGAGTGCACTTTTATCACGAGTATGTGTCTTCCGTGCCACCACATATTTAGACTGAGGAAGATGTATGATTTATCATTATACTGTCCAGAGTTGTGTGCAGATAGGTGGACCAGAAGGTATTACCAAGACGTATGTAGGGTAATTCCTTCAACAACTATGCCCAATAATATAGAAAACAGTGTTAACGTAGTCACTGTTGTCGCAAAAAAAAAAACGTATATTTAATCAGCACGAAAAATACCAGCAAGCTTATGTTCAAGCCAAAAGATTGGCTTCTTTGGCCTCTGAGGCTTCTGGGACAGCGTTTCAAAAACGTATAAAATTACTCAACTTTATCGCCAATGCTTGGGAGAAAAATGAAGAAGTTGAACTAGGTAACTAACATATTTACATAGGTTTGGAATTTACTTAAAAATGTTTATTTCATAATAAATACTACATAATAAATATTTTACTCTTTAGATGATTTGTTTGATCAAGAAGGTCAAGAAGTGAGTGAAAACATTGAAAGTGAAACTGAAGAGCCTCAAGAGTTGGTGGTAAATGATC
>NC_042493.1:39213853-39214064 GCF_005508785.2 Acyrthosiphon pisum | reverse complement strand
TGAACTGATAAGGAAATTGTCCGCCATTAGTAGGCTAATAAATGAATAGCTCTTACGTGATATTATATGACATTGTATTCCATAGATTGTTTTTTATAACTTTCTCAGTGATGTTTTACTTCGATCTAACTTATAAATAGATTTTCAATATTTTCTTTAGTTTAATAATTTTCGTGTAGAGGAATATACTATTATTTATCTGAATTTGTAT
>NC_042493.1:39211705-39213803 GCF_005508785.2 Acyrthosiphon pisum | reverse complement strand
ATTGCCCGTAGGAATTTTCACTGGGGGAGGGGGGGTAAAAGTTTATATTATACATATATTATACATAGCCATAACATATTATTAGGTATAGTATTTTATGGTTTCATTACAAACTTAGTAAACAAACTGATGACACCATAATATGATTAACTGTAGGTATATTTTCATCAAAATATTATATGAGACATCAAGACATCATTTTCATAATATTTTCTTAATGCCTTATGTGACTCCGACCACCTAGTAACACATAATTTCGTAAGACTTGGAGCAACTATTCGACGCAATGAACTTTCTTTAAAAAAGTGTATAGTTTCTTTAATAATACCAGTTGTACTCCGAACACTTGGAACTGAGTTCAGTTCGTTTAAAACCAAGTTTAATCTATGACTAGCACAATGGACAAAAACTGCTTTCTTATACTTGTCTCTTATTCTTTTTTGTACACCACTGACATGTCCAACCATTGTGCTAGCACCATCATATCCTTGTCCTTCCAATTTATTTAGATCCAAACCTCATTCTTGTAAACTAGAAATAATTTTGTTTGATATACTTTCTGACTCCAATTTTTCCAATAAAATAAACCCAACAAAGTCTTCTTTTATAACTGTTTGGTTGTTTTCATAAGTCACATATTTTAAACATATTGATAATCGTTCTATTCCCGCTTTATCCATTGTTTCATCTGCTAATATTGAATAACATTCAGCTTCCTTGACACGTTTTAAAGTTATATTACTTATTACATTACCTATTATACTTATAAGTTCATTTTGTATTCTATGAGACATGTAACTTGCATTTTTAGCACTATTTTTAAAATGATCATTCAACATTTCACTCCGCTTTCAACACTAAAATGTAGTAAATTATTAAATATAGCTGTGTCATCAGTTTTTTCCTCTAAGTGGTATTCCATGTACACCAAGGAAAATAATAGAAGAAATTATTGAATGCAGTTTACGATTGTTATATTCAATTACATTTTTCACTGAAAATTTTAACATTTGATGTACATCTATTTTTTTACCATCCATAATAGCTATAAAATTTTTAGTACTCTGTATTAAAAATATATGCCAAGAACATTTTGAATGTATCTTTGACTGAGCGTGGAAATTTTTGTACTTAATAAACGCTGTTTTTATGAATGCGCCTTGCACTCCACCTTTGTGGTGGTTCAAACAAAACACAAAATTTGCAAAAAGCTCCTTTAAAAATGGCTGAGTAGCAAAGCCAATCATGCTGTTTAAGCCAAGCTAACAAAAAAGGTCTTTTACCAACATCAATATCTGCTTTAAAATCATAAGCACTACAGGTGTTCCATGGAGACATAAGCATTTCATATTTTAATGTATTGTCAACAGACTCCCCAAGAAAAAGACCAATATCATGTTTATTATTTGCTTGCATTTGAATAAATAAATATTCATAAATAATAAATATAAAATATAAATACTTAATAATTATTTATTAGGAAAAAATGTTATGAGTAGGTACCTACCTGTAGTTTAGAAGGTGCTACTTCACATTTTGTGTCCAAACTTGTTAATGTTGGAGTAGATATTTGATCATCAGTTTTACTTCTGTCGTCATTATTTTTTGATATTTTACAAACAAACTTATCCATAAACGTATTTTTTCTTTTTGGTGGATTCATCTTAATATTAATACGTTAAGATTATAAATAATACAAATTTGAAATTATAATTCACATTTTACAATTATAAATTGAATTGATTAGTGATTACTGTCACAAGATAGTACTATCTTAAATCGTGATTACTGTCAATCAGACATAAGAATTGTGGTACACGTGCGGTTACCGGTGGTGTGAAGATGGTGTCGTTGCTGCAGTGTTAGCAACCGCACTTACCAACATACGCTTCGTATCAGACTCCGTAGCAGGAAGGTACAAGTACACAGGTTTTAGGTAATGAATAAATAGAACACTGAATTCATGTGACGCATTGCGTCGAGATCGTTTATTGTAAAGGCGGGTTCACAACTGCCCGTGTCGTGTCGTGTCGAGTAAAATCCTTTTTTCTGAATGGTTCACCAATATGTGATAATAAAATATGATCGTGTCTACCAA
>NC_042493.1:39206341-39211655 GCF_005508785.2 Acyrthosiphon pisum | reverse complement strand
ATGTATGAACGGGCTAAGAGCCCAATAGTACAACACAATTTGTAGTAATGAATATGAATAATATAACAATAAATAGGTAGACGCCTAACAATACACCACGATTATATACAAATAAAAATAAAATAATAATTAAAAAAAGGTAAAACCAGTAATAGACAGTAACAACAAAATAGAACTTACTAAGAGAAGCATAGGTGCTCATTACAAATGAGTCCAAGTTTATAAAATAAGTAGATCATATTGTAACGTGAACATTTAAAAAAATCACCCTATACAATGTTACAAACATAGGTGTAAGTCCAAATGTAGTCAATAAAATCTGATCAGGAAGAATGGATTACCTCGTTAACGACAAGATAAGATGTATAGGATGTAATATATAAAATCAATTTATGTCAAGATAATATGGAGTTATTTTTGTTCAATTTATGACATTTTACTTATCTACAAAATACCATGTTAGTTTTCTTTTATTTATTATACTTCACTGCGGGAAATTTACAGAACAGTTTTATAAAACACTTTCAGTCTTATTATACATCAACTCTAGTATTGTGGTTTATATTTTGTTTGGAGTCGCGGATTGCACCTTGTTCGGCGCGCACGTAATTAATTACGCTCCGTCAATTGTTTCGTTCACGCTTATTTTTCAGTTCGAATGTGACAAATTTTATATGTACAAATAGACAAATGAAAATTGCTATCAATTAATCAAAGTGAATTCAAACTTACAACCCGTAAATTGCGTTAACTGCGTAAATTCACATTTAAATTAACCAAAATCTGTATGAAAAAAAAAAAAAATACAATCACTGTTAAATAATAGTCGTCGCGTTATCGCTGTCACGGGCAGCGTCCCTCGACCTTTGCCCTGAGATAATATGCCGCAGTCTCAAACTACACCGCAAAACGGAAAAGGTAAAAATAGTAAAAATTCTAAAAACGTTATACAGGCAGCTCGCCATGAAAAAACCACCACAAATTCAAATGACACGGTTTTTGAATATGACTCGTCCAACTCCCCCTCAAATTCAGTTTAAGTTTAAGCCTCGGATGACTTATAGTAGCCAAGATGAAAGCTTTACTCTTTGAGTGTTCCAAGTCAAATAAGTAAGTGAATCTTTTTTCGAAACTAACAATTAATAAATGAGCCAATTGTTTACAGTATACTAAATGTGTAAACTGAATAAACTTGAGCCTTAGAGCAATAATTGTTGGCGCAACATATCCTAAGAAACAAGATTTTTCACCCTGCAACTTGTCAAGAGCCATGGCTAAAGGCTCCACGACTAAGCAATACTCTTCAATGAATTTCCATTCAGACATTTTTACTTTCTTTAGTTTTAGTTCTTCAAATGTATCTATTAGTTTATCTTTATGAATCAACATTTTTTTAACCGCAAAAAATAGTGAATTCCACCTTGTTATAATAGCTACCGGAAATTTGCAGTTACATATATCAACAATTTTGTCTGATGCAACAGAACTCCTACTAACTAAAGTCCAGAAAGAATATAATTTTTAAAATACAGGCTTAGACATTTGTTTGTAAGATTGGTCTACAATTCTATTTAGATCAGTAATCGCAATTAAACTCAAAGTATGAGCTGCACATGTTAGATGATCTGGTAACCAAATTTCGTCGTCATTATCAGAAGAATTAATTTAATTTGAATTTGAAAGTATTATCGACAATTCAGTAACATCAACATTTGCACTAGTATCATCAACCTCCAAATTATTTTCTTCACTATTTGATTCATCATTAACACTACAAAACCAGTTATTTATTACATCATTTGAGTTGGAGGAATTTGCTTGTGGCTGAATTGAAAATGTCCTAAATGCTTTACCAAAATTTGATGCATTATCGGTCACACAATGAGAAATTTTAGAATTATTGATGTTGAATATTTTTGTAATTTTATTTATAACTTCAGCAATATTCAAATATGTGTGACTACCTTTAATACGCTTACAACGCAAAGCATACGAGTGCCTACTAGAATCTTTTTCATTAATAAAATTACATGTCATGCCTTAATAGCTTTTATTATTGCATGGCCATATGTCAGCTGTTGTACAGATAAATGATTGCTCTGAAATATACTGTGTCAACATTGTAACATAGGCGAACATAGGACATGTACCTCAATTTTAATTCTTTGCTCATAACTTTAGAGTCTGGAAGAAAAGAAGTGTCTGATATATATTCCACTTCATACACACATTTCTTGAATCTTCTAATATTTGGTCATATTGATTCCGCAACTTTTCTATAATTAAAATAGCACTTTCTAATTGTGTTGATGCTCTTTGTAAGCTTAAATTTACTGATTGCATACTCTTTGAGGCCACTTGTAAAGATTTTAAAATGGGTTTCCATATACATAGGATAATTACAAATTCAGCATTTTCCATTTTTTTTTTTAAAGTTGTAGCCATATTTATTTCATCTTTTTTGGAACTTGAAAGCTGGATATTAGAAAGAGCTTTCAAAACATCAACAAACCTATGTTTTAATGAAAATAAAGCATTATGTCTTGCTTCCCACCGAGTAGGACACACTTTTTTTAAAGTTATTTTATTTATTTTCATCCCGTACTCTTCACCAAAGACTAGCTGAGCCCATCTTGGTGAACTTGAGCTAAAAAAATTATAAATGTCTTGCACACTATCAAAAAATGATTGTATTTTCCTTGAACTTTTAGCAGCATCACATAAAACTAAATTTATATTATGGGAACAGCAATGAACAAACGTAGCGTTGGGCACAATATCACAAATTCGTTTTTGAACACCTGTTATTGAACCACTCATCACTGCTGCCCCATCGTACCCTTGACCCCGACATTTCATAATATTTAAATCCAATTTCATTAAAGTTTTTTGTAAAAGTTCCACATAATTTGCTGCACTATGATGGGATAGTAAATAAAAACCAAGAAATGACTCTTTAATTTGTATTTGTTTCTTTTCAAAATCTAATGTGGTATAACGAATTACAAGACTAACTTGGTCTTGTTTGGTTATGTCTTGAGTAGAGTCTAATATAACAGAAAAAAAACTACTAGATCGTATATTATTACAAATTAAATGACGTAACTCTGTAGATAAAATGTCTAACAACTCATTCTGAACAGACCAACTTAGATACTTAATTTTTTGATTTTCGTCATGTAAAATACTATTTAGAATAGGATCAAACTCTGCGAGTAATCGAACTGTTCTTAAAAAGTTTCCTTCGGTGGCATTCTTGATTTTAAGGCTTCCTTCATTTCCTCTTAAAGCACAATTTCCTGCTGTTATGGAAAGTATAATTTTTATCAACCTTTTCAATACATTCCTCCATTTCATTGCTTCGTCAGTATATTGTTTTTCTAAACTAGCGTCAATGGTTTCATTTTTAATCCAAATGGACCGAACTTTGGCAGCATCCATGACTTCATGACTCCTTGAAAGATGGATATAATAAAATACATTTAGGGGCTCTAAGTACTTTATGAACTGATTTGAAAAGTGTGATATCTTTTGCCCTGGGACATAAAAATCCTGATAGCTGCGGTATCTACTGACGAGGTATAACACATTTACACACTATAACTATCTCCAAAAACCACCTTACTTTGAGGAGCAATATCTCATCAACGGATTAACGAAAAATGAAAATTTGAACGTAATAATTAATGAAAAAAATAGTTTTATTCAAAAATGAAATTTTAAGTATAGGTTGTCATTTGAAAATCAAAAATTGATAGTGGTTTACCTAATAAATATAAGGGTGAAAAATATAAAAAAAATATACAATTCTAGAACAGCGTAAAACTACAATTTTGAAAAAAAAGTCAATACTTTTTCAAATAATGAGTGTTGTTTAATAAAAGAATCACCCTGTATACATATTTTTATTTTTATTTAGGCAGTGTTTATTCATTTAACAAATATCTAGTGGATAGAAGTGTCTTCAAAAGGTTTATGATTGAACTTCAACACTTTGCCGTATCTTTCTGACGGTGTATTGTAGCTAGATATTTTTGTAAGTTTATTTTTATAAATGCTTTGTTATTTATGTAAATTTAATGCTGATAATTGGAAATCTTTAGTTTATCATTTTAAAATTTTTCATTTACTTAAAACAGATATTAATTATACATGTTGTGAAGGGACTTTTACACAATCTTTTCTATGCTTAGCTTCATTTAAACGACATATACTACATAAACATTTCCCTAAAAACATCCGATCAAATAATTAACCACAAGACCAATCATGTTTCAATTCTTCGTTACTACCACAAAATATTGAAAACTTAATTTATGATAATGTTTCAACTGATAATTTAACTAATAATCCATTTGATATTGATCTAGTTAGTCAATTTCTGTATAAATCTGCAATAGAATTTGTTGTAAACTTTCATAATAATAATAATTTTACTAGAGCAGATATTACCAATATTCAAACTGGTATATTAAATAAAATAATTAAACCAATTGTATCCATGTTGAAGAATGTAGTAGATGAAGAAATTAAAGAACCAATTAAGGTTGCTAAATTTCATAGAATTGCTTCTGTTATTGAAAATCCTTTTTTATACTGTAACACTGAGTATCGCTTAGTAAATTGGCTTATAAAGTATGAATTGTTATTTAAAATAAATCAATTTATCGTTAATAATGAAATCTGCCCTGTACTGGTGAATCTGTCTATAATTAAAAATCACCAAAGGTGTTCTCTTACCTTTACAGTTTCAGTTAAAAAAATTCTTCGAAAATGGAGATAATTTTAAAGAACAGTATACCTACTCGATTAAATTACTATAAAAACAATCAAAGTACTTCTATTGAACATTTTGTTCAAGGAAGTCTTTGGCAACAAAAAGTTTCTCTGTTTTCTAATGAAAAAATAATATTTCCATTTTTTTTATACATGGATGAATTTTAAATAAATAATCCCTTAGGCTCACATGCTACATTTCAATCTATTTCAGCTTTATATTATAGTTTTCCATCATCTGAAAACAATTTAAAATTATCAACTATATTTTTAGCTGCACTAGTAAAACATATTGATATTAAATCATTTGGTGATGATAAATGTTTACAAAGTCTAGTAAACGAAATAAATATACTTGAAAATGAAGGGATAGATATTAAAACTCAAGATGGTGATTTTCATGTTCATTTTGTTCTTGGTTAAGAACTATTTCTTGGAGATAATTTGGGTCCAGTGCTGCCAAATGGTACGATCTTGATGGGGAAATACGATAATTTAGAGACAAGTACGATCCCCCACCAAACCCTTAAATAATACG
>NC_042493.1:39203897-39206241 GCF_005508785.2 Acyrthosiphon pisum | reverse complement strand
TTACATTTTCATAAACATTTTTTTTTTCCTATTTTGACATACCAAGGGCTTTTTTTCTTCATCTTTGGGTTGCTCTAATATATAATATATTAAAAAAATTTGATATTTTATAATATTATAAAATAATTACTCACCAATACTTGTTGTCAACAACAATACTAATTGTTCATTACTTTTATTATTTGGCTCCTTTGGTGGATCTAATATGTATAAATATATTGTTAAATAAATATTTAAATTTTAATTATAAATTAAATATTTAATTTAAAATATAATATAATAAAAAAAATTTATATTTTATAATATTAAAAAATAATTACTCACCAATACTCTGTTCATAAATATAATCGATTTTTTCCTTTGGTGGATCTAATATAATATATGTATATATTGTTAAATAAATATTTAAATTTTTAATATAATAAAGTAACTAGGTATTCATAATTATTAAAATAAAAATAAAGTAATTACCGATAAAATCCGAAAATTTTAAATTGTCAAAAACATTTCTGTATACATAGAATTTAACGCAATTTTTTTTCGCTAAATGTAGCTTGATTAACGTAAGTTTTCGCAACATTATAATTTTTTACAATAAAAATTTAATTCAAACCGTGGAACAGGTGGTTTTAAAAAAATACAAAAACGGACAAAAGACGTCTTCACCTCAAACCGTGGACAGTGGAACAGGTGGTTTCGATGATTTGTATTTCGTAGCTTATCGATAATTATTTTATTTTTAATATACAATCTATGTGTTCTCCAAAGCTCAAAGTTCACCTTTTCAAAATAATTGGTTTTGCCACCATTACAAGTGTAATTCGTTTACCAGGGGACTTAAAACTGTTTGGGGGTATAGAGCACATCCCTGGCTTCGTTAGGATGTCCCCTTTTTGGGAAATGCATTTTGGATACTTACAATTTGCATAAAGTTGTGGTGAGGTCGAGTTGTCCAGAAAACGGTATATCGGCGCAGGATTACATGGGTAAAATACTTGTTTTGCGACCACGCAGTTGGTAGGTTTTTAATAGCAGAGATATATGTCATCATTTTAATATAGGAGGTGATATTTGTAACATTATTATTTTTAATATAATACCAAAACAAGTAAGGAATCCTTTTATTGTTACACATATGTAATATAGTATTAATGAAGTAGGATGTACTATATAAAATTTGTATAACATCAATACATTCATTCTTTTTTTCTTCTCTATAGTTAGTAATAAATTAATAGATTATTAGTGTTAAGTTAATTGTTTAAGGTATTAAATATAGTATAGCTTACTTATTTGTTAAATCATATAAATGTAATAAATTTTTCATTTGTACACTTTTCATTTTATTCTTAGTTGACTGGTAGGCACTATTTTTTATTGATTTATTTTTTTTAGCAAATTTTGGATTACCATCAACGAATTTTTTTGCTAATACATTCAGATCAGTTATGTATTCATTGTATATATATTCAACGGTATATCGGCGCAGGATTACATGGGTAAAATACTTGTTTTGCGACCACTACAAGTCAAATACGTTTCCCAGGGGACTTAAAACTGTTTGGGGGTATAGAGTAAGTCATTTAGAGTCGAGGGATACCTTTTTGAAAGCGGTAGTAGTACAATATTTCGATTTTTAATTTGGTATTCAAATATTCGTGTCTACCGCGGTAGTGCATATTATGAGTACCCGGGACATTTTTGTATGAAAAACAATTATTAATTTAATTATTGAATATTATTTATCATAATGTACGTTATAAAGACGATGCATTTAACGACGACAACCATGGCTGGGTAGTCAACGGCGGAAGGGGGTTTTCATACGACCACCACCACTATCATATCTTTTAATATGTACGTAATGTATACATTACATGGACTATCGAATAATATTATATATTACTATGATAAATATTTGGTGGTCTAAATAACTGCCTATGTGCAGTATTTCATTCGCGTTATCGGCTTTATTACACGTCTTATGGTCCCGCTACCACCCGCTGTATCTACCGTGCCACGGTCATCGTCGTCGACGTCGTCGTTATCGAACAGGATTACTATTAATAATTTTTAGCAAAATATGTTTGTACATTATTTCACCGTACACCCTCACCCTTCCACCCGCCATGTCTATCGAACCGCCGTCGTCGACAATTATTTATCGTATCGCCTTTTCCCCACCAGGATTACTATGAATACAACTTGTGTTCGCCGAGCTCGCTCGCCCGAAGACCTACGAACTCCTACCGCCGACGACAACCGATACACCGCTAGGTAGTAGGTACCGCCGTTGTGGCGTTGTTTAAGCTTTCATTTCATTTTCCTCCGGTCGCTCAACAGC
>NC_042493.1:39201545-39203797 GCF_005508785.2 Acyrthosiphon pisum | reverse complement strand
TTGAATTCAATGATATAATATCATTGTATAAGAAAAACGATTCTGAGCGGAGATAGTTTGTCAGTCTGGATATTTTATATTGTTATTATGTATTATATCATGTAAGTTGAATTAATATTATAATGTTATTATTTTTTAAAAGCTTTAGAAATTAAAATTTTTCGGTGGTTTTTCCCGTGGTATTAAATAGGTAACAATAGTTAAAATCGAAAAACGACCTCTTTAAAGTACCATCTTCATCCAATTTTCTAAAAGATAAGGTACTATATGTTGAAATCAAAGCACTTCTTCTGGTAAAAATTATGTATACAGGACATAAAAAAAAAATAAACACCATTGTAAAACCACTCGCTTCTGCTCAGAATCTAAAATGTCATCTATTGAAGAAATGACCGTGAATGGAATTTTGACATCTCAAATAGTTGTACCAATTATCATTTATCAGTAATGGTGCTTATACCATTTCCGTTCTATTTCCTTTCATTTTTGTAACACAGGGTCTGGAACCTTTATGATTTTATCGGTTTGAGCTTAGGTTTCGGTTCTCAAAAACACTAAATTTTGGTTTCAGTTCAGGTTTCGGTTTTTAAAAATATAGAATTCCGGTTTCGGTTTCGGTTAATACTGGTTTTAACCCTCATTATTTGACTTATTTTTTTTTATCAATTAAGTACTATATAAAATAATGAACATAATATTTTCACTCTTTTTAGTGACAGGTATGTGTAATTAAGTGTAACTATTTCAGAATTTGGGTAATATTATAAAAAAATGAATTATTATAAAGTAATAAATTAAAATAAATAAATAAAAAACTATTATAAAAAAAAATAAAAATGAATTTTTAACATACTTGGGCGACCCATGTTTCAGTTTGATATAGTAATTTATAACTTATATATAAAAATATAAATTTAAACAATATATACTGCGCTATTGAAGACAAAAGAACAGTTCAGTAATAGGTACAGTAGAATTGTCGTACAGAGCATATAGTATAGAGTAAAGATTTAACGACACCCCAGGTTTAGGTATTTAATATTATCAATGCAGGCATATTAGTAAGGTAATAATTATAATTTATAATTTATATGACAACTTACTCTGAAATTCTGAATCACTTATAAACAATATAAACGTCCAAATTGCTTTTATTTTCAGAAAATCTACATCAGCTATTGCGAATTGCGATTCAATAATACTATTGACATCGATTACATGGAATTTAGTCCCTGGTTTAACACTCAAGAAAGATTCCAGGAGATCCGAAATACAATTGTTGCGTATGTCTCTGGTAATTGAAATACCTTTATTAATATGTCTTACAATTCATATGGTGACAACTTTTCCACTGCTGAGGATTATGGTTGTAATATGGACAATCCTATTGTCTACTGTGGTTACTGCAAATTGTTTGCAGCTAGCAATATTTTCCCATATGTTTTTAACATTTATTATGATAATAATCTTTATGCAACATTTGGTATAGATACATTCCCAGTAAAAAGAAAGATTGCGTCTAACTGGAAATATTGTATACTTTCTAATAATGTTAGTGTCACAGAAAATGTAATTAATAAATGTATGAAGCGTTGCCTTTCTAGGTGTACAAATAGACCTCGAAGCAATCAAGTCAAAGAAGCTAAAAAAAAAGGCCGAGGAAACCATTTTCGGTCTGAAAGTCAATTGAGCAAATGGAAAATTATTAAATTAACACGTCTTGCATATAATCCGAAATTGATTGTAAAAATTACATTGCCACTATGATCCAAAATTGTAAATTTTGTAATGCTCTCAAATAGAAAGGCGAAACACCTGGCATGTGCTGCAATATAGGTAGTACAAAACTCGATACATTACTATAGACACCAGAACCGTTATAACTAAATTTATTATTGAGTCCAGCTAACAAAAATACCCGGTAACGACGGGTAATTCAGCTAGTATATATATAAAAGAATGTTCGTGTGAAGATTATACCTTAGGGAAAAAGATTGGTTAATTTTAAAAAGGTTAAATTAGGTTTTTTATTCATCGGGTCTTAGTACGGTTAGGTTAGATTAGGATTTTGTATTAATTGATTATATTAATCCATCGTAGGTGGAATTAAGTAAAAACAACAAACTTAACTTTGGTATAACGTTGATACTCTAGAGCTAATTCATATTACTACTATTACTCCTTAGTCCCTACACAGGCCACAAACTTAGCTTAAAGGTGCTTTGGTTTTAACATTTAATATATTATTTTAA
>NC_042493.1:39190107-39201495 GCF_005508785.2 Acyrthosiphon pisum | reverse complement strand
TAAGCTTAAATGTCTAATGTTTTTTTCTTTATATTATGTTTTACCTACACGTTTACATGTAAGTCTATGTATATTTCATATACGTAATATTAATATTATTAAATATTTTGTGGAATATTAAGATATATTTTTTTGTTAAGTCTGTTTTTCATTTTTATCATATTTTCACATACATGTAAGTCCATGTATATTTCATTTTGTTATATAAAATTTGTTGAAGACAGTTATATATTTTTTTGTTAAGCTTAAATGTCTAATGTTTTTTCTTTATATTATGTTTTTACCTACACGTTTACATGTAAGTCTAAGTATATTTCATATACCTAATATTAATATTATTAAATATTTTGTGGAATATTAAGATATATTTTTTTGTTAATTCTGTTTTTCATTTTTATCATATTTTCACCTACATGTAAGTCCATGTATATTTCATTTTGTTATATAAAATTTGTTGAAGACAGTTATATATTTTGTTGTTAAGCTTAAATGTCTAATGTTTTTTCTTTATATGTTTTTACCTACACGATTACATGTAAGTCCATGTATATTTCAAATACCTAATATTAATATTATTAAATATTTTGTGGAATATTAAAATATATTTTTTTGTTAAGCCTTATGTTTTTATTTTATATTATGTTTTACACGGCAACATAATATCTATAAGTATTTATATACAAGACGTATACAAGTATACAACCATTTAGTCTTATCAGTTCAGTTATGCTTATCATAATATCAACCATTAATTAAATAAATAAATAACATATTTTTACGCATACTTAAAAATTTTTAAAAAAGATACACATGTCATAATTATTGGTAATGCACAGTGCATAGTGTATACACTCGGAGTCCGGAGATTCTACACTCCTTACATTCTTGCGCTACCCGCTAGTCACTACTATACCTTATTTTATTATAATTTTTTTTTTTTTTTTGGTACGATCAAAAATACGATCTTTTAGGAATTTTCCCCCATTTTTTGGTTTACCCAGTTTGGCAGCACTGTTTGGGTCTAAATAGCTTATTAGAATTTAGTAAATCTTTCTCAGCAAACTTTTTTTGTCGCTTTTGTAAGGCTTCTAAAGCCTCAACTACAACAATGCTTGAAGAAGACTCAAGTCTTTTGCGCAATGCACACAATTATTCTGACGATGTTGCTAGTATGAATTTTGCAGAGACAAGGGTTTATCAAGAATCATTGTTAAATCAAATAACTGGGTTCCAGGTCACACAAAATTTTTGTATAGATATACTGCGTGATTTGTTTGAGGGTGTTTGTCACTATGGTTTGTGTAACATAATTAAGTATTATATTGTTACTGCTAAATTGTTTTCATTTGAAACTTTAAACAATCGCAAAATGAATTTTAATTATGGACCCATTGAGATAGGTAACATTTCACCTCCCATAAAAATGATTCATTTAGACAAAAAAACATTTAAAAATGTCAGCTAGGGAAGTTATGACCTTTGTTCATTATTTTCCCCTTATGGTAGGAGATCTTATCCCTGAAAATGACGTAGTTTGGAACCTTTTTCTTTTATTAATTCAAATCATAGACATTCTTTTATCATATATCTTCACTGATAGTGCGATTTCCCATCTTAAAAAATTAATTTCTCTTCATAATTATATGTACATAACACTTTTCAATGACACCTTAAAACCGAAACATCACTTTTTGATCCACTATCCAACAATAATTTCGAATTCAGGCCCTCCTAGACATTATTGGTGTTTTCGTTATGAAGGTAAACATAAAGAATCAAAGATGTATGCTAGGTCAACAACTTCCAGGAAAAATATTACGTTAACTTTAGCAAAAAAAATGAAATTAAAATTTGCCCATAGTCTTATGATATTATCTGATAAAAAAATTATTGTGAATGAAAACACAAAATTCTAAGTAATTATAATGAAAATATAAATAATGAACTCAATGTAACTGCGTTAGACTATACCTGTTATACTGAGCTAAAATTAAATGGAATTGTATACAAAGCCGGTTATTTTTTAACAAAAAATTTTAATAAAATATGTTTACTTAAAATATGTGAAATGTTGTTAGTTAATAAACAAGATAGTAAAGTTTATCTTTTGGCTAGTGAAATAAAGTTAAACGATTTCAACTCTCATTATGAATCTTATAGTGTAGATTATAGCGAAGAAGTGGTTAATTGTGGTTTTATTTGTAATGTAGATGAATTTGGTGGTCCTCCAATAAATATTACTAAAATAACATCAGGTCAAAAAATGATCCGTCTAAAAGAATTTTATTAATTAATTAATTAATTAATTAGTTTAGGTACATTATTTATTTTTATTATATAACTATGCTTTAAATTAAATAATGTATTATATTTAAAATTGGAATGTTGTATTTAGAGCTGTATATTAATTTTTTTTGTTTAAACTATAGATTCTGTTGTTTTTGTAATTTGGCAATATAATTATTAGCGTGAATTTTAACCATTAACAAAGATGGAGAATAATAATAATTCTATCATTGGTTATGGAAATTTGTATGAAAATTCTGCTTGTAATGTATGTGCTATTGAATATTGTATGTGTATAGAATATACTATTATTATTTCATTTCTTGTTTAGTTAACCGAAATTGGTCAGATATCTAAATTCCCAAATAACGTTCATGCTGAGAGTGATATTATGTTGGATTTTTTTTTTTTTATTAATTTTTTTTAAGGCATCAACTGCAAGGTTATTAGCCTGCATTACATTTTTTTTTTTTGGTACATTGAATTACATTAGTTAGAAGTACACAAGTTTCATTATATCACAAAGGTTAATTTAATTACTATTTTTATTTTTACATTTTATTACTACATTTATATACAAATATTATTAAATAAGATAACGAAGTTCTGATTTGTTTATGAACTTAATAAGTTTTTTGGACGTCTCGGGAGTGGGTGAAAGAATTTCGTATATGGTCTCCAGTAGTTCCTGTTCGATGCGTATTTCAGTGAACTGGTCGCATTCGAGGAGGATGTGCTTGACCGTAATGAGTGTTCCGCAAGTAGGACATGAGGGTGGGTCTTCTTTGGCCATAAGGTGTCCGTATGTAATTAGGGTGTGGCCTAAACGTAGGAGGACAAAAATAACCTCGTCTCTTCTGGACATTTCGTATGGTTTAGGCCATGGTAATATTGATTTTTTGATTTCTCAGAGCTTATTATCGATACAATTTGACCATTGGTTTTGCCATTCATCCATGTAATTTAATATAATTGAATTTCAGAAGTCATGGTCTGATATGTGGGGACATATTGCAAAAATAAAGGTACCAGTAGTTTCCTTAGCTTTTAAATCAGCTTTTTCGTTGCCAATTATACCAACATGTCCTGATCCATGCAAGGCAAACATTATTTTTTCGTGCGTGTAGTTCATTAATTATTTGGCCGATAACTGGTCGGGATGTGTTTAAATTATTTATGCTGATTAGAGTGCTTAAAGAATCTGACATTATTAGGAATTTCTTATCGTTGGTGTAATGTATACTTTGGATGGCTGTGAGTATTGCTAAGGTTATGGTGAAAATGGTGCATAAATTACTGCTTTTTAATTGTATAATTTTGTCATTAGATATTACGGCTAATCCTGTCTTCTGCTCGATTTTCGACGCGTCAGTATAAATGTGTTCGTGTTCCGCGTACGATTGCAGCAGTTCGTAGTGAAGACTTTTATATATGTTTTTATCCGTAGTGTTTTTGTTGTGGTATGCTAGATTTAGATCTATATTTTTATCTCTATTAAATTGCCAAGGGGGTACATTTAATTCGGTTCTTTGAATTATGTTATTGATTACGGTTTCATTTTGTTTAATAAAAACTCGTTGTCTTTCATAAAGTGGCCTGAGATGTGATATATTTGTCGGCTGTACCTGGTTGGATTTTTTGATGATTTTATTGTACTCAGGATTTTCTTGATGTTTGGCTATTTTAATTATATATTTTGTTTCGAGTAGTTTTCGCCTTAGTGAGAGAGGTAGTTCGCCAGCTATACAAAGAATGCTTGTGACTGGTCTACTTTTAAATGCACCTAAGGTAATCAATTTTAGATCTAATTATGGCTTTGTATATTTTTATTAGGCTGACTGAATCGACCCCTTATTCAGTGTGAGCTAATGTTTTTAATATTTTCATGGATTTTTGGGTGTGAATTTTTAGCTGTCTAATGTGTTATCACCAGTTAAGTTTTTTATCAAATGTTAAGCCTAGAATTTTAACGTTGTCAGTGTAGTCAAGTGTTGTATTTTCGAATTTGATTTTTGGTTTTATTATTTCTCTTTGACGGGTGAATAAAATACATTTTGTTTTATTTGGAGAAAAATAGAAACCGGTTTCGAGGCTCCATTTACTTAACTTGTCGAGTGTGAGTTGTATTTGGTTTTTAATTGAACTTACATTTTTTCCTTTACAATAGATCAGTGCATTGTCAGAAAAAAGTTTTATCGTTGTGGGTGGAGAAACTTGAGTTGTTATTTCATTAATTGCAATAAGGAATAGTGTTACGCTAATTGATGAGCCTTGTACTACACCATTTTGATTGGAGAATTGATCCGATAGCGTATTTTCAATTTTTACTTGAAAAGTTCTATCGTTTAAGTGATTGTTTATGAATTTGAGCATGTTTCCATGGATGTTCAATTTTTGTATTATTTTTACTACTCGGTGTCTCCAAACGGTGTCATATGCTTTTTTTAGATCCAGGCTGATAAGTATTACATTTTGTTTATTTACTAATGCGTCGGTGACGTCGGCGTGCAAGCTGACCAGAATATCGTTAGTGGATCTATCTTTTCGAAAGCCGTGTTGGTGGGGTGACAGCAATTTATGTTTTTCTAGGTACCATATGAGTCTATTATTAACCATTTTTTCTATTATTTTGCTCATCCTATTGAGTAATGATATGGGGCGGTATCCTTCTGGGGTGCGGTGGTCTTGGCCATCTTTCAGGATTGGTACGACTATTGCTTATTTGCAGTTGTTCGGGAAGGATCCTTGTTTCCATAATTTATTATATATTTTAAGGAGTATTTCTTTTGCTTTAGATGGTAAATTTTGTATAAAAACGAAAGGAATGTCGTCGGGTCCGCAACTTTTACTTTTGTTGAGATTTAAACTGCTATTTAGTTCGCCAAGGTTAAAAATATCGTTAAGCGCAATACAGTCATTATTAATATCTAAGCCGGGTTCGTATATTATTGGGTTCTTTTGTTCGTATTTGTTTTTAATAGTTATGAAATCGTCTTTAAGTTGCTCGTTACTACTATTTAATTTAAATTTTTCGCCTAGTAAATTTGAGATGTTTAGTGGTTCTGTAATTATATCGCCGTCATTAATTAGAATTTTGATTTGTTGGGTGGTGGAACCTTTGAATTTTTTATGTTATTCCACAACTCTTTGGAGCTTGACTGTGATCAAATAGATGTAGTGAACTTTCGCCATGAGTTTATTTTACTAGTTTTAAGTATATTGCGTGCCTTAGCTCGTATTTTTTTGAATGCTAAAGGTTGCCTGGATTATTATTATTTTTAAATTTGTTAAATGCATTCTTCTTTTCTTTTATTATATTGTCGCATTCTGAGTTCCACCAAGGGACGGGAGCTCTTTTCCCTTTGTATTGAGTTTTTCCTATTGCAGAGTGAGCAGAGTTAATTATTGCATTGGTGAATGTGGCAATATCGTCGTTAATATCGGAATGTAGAGTTATTGAATTGGTTAAATTTTCGATTTCATTTTTAAATGTTTTTGAGCAGATTTGCCAGTCAGCGTTTTTTAGTCTGTCTGTTTTTCGTTTCAACTGGATTTAGATTATTGTCAAATTTGATGTCTATGGTTATGGGCCAATAATCGCTTAAGTATATTTCGTTAAGTACCTCCCATTCTAAATATGTTGCTATGCTAGAGCTTGCGATAGTCAAGTCAATTGCCGAGGTTTTGCCATTGTACTGGTTAAAATGGGTGGGTTTGCCATTATTCAATAAAATCAATTCGTCGTTGTCTAATATGTCATCGATTAATTTACCTCTGGAGTCAGTTTTTTCGGAGCCCCAGATTATGTTTTGTGCATTTATATCGCCGAGGAGAATAAACGGTGCGGGTAGTTGGTTTATTATCTACATTATATCTTGTTTGTTAATATCCCGACTGTTAGGTAGATATAGATTGCAAATAGTTATGTGTTTTTTTAATGTTATTTTTGTTGCTGTAACTTCTAAATTAGAGTTAATTAGGATGGGTACTGATAGGTAGGATTTATGTACAAAGATTGCTGAACCACCGCTAGCCCTATCACTATGTTCTCGATTTTTGTGATAGCTATTATAATTAATTAAGTTTGCGACGTAATCGTTTTTAAAATTGGTTTCTTGAAGACATATGACTGCGGGTGTAATTGTTTTTATTAGGATTTGAAGTTCATGTAATTTACTATGATAACCATTAATGTTCCATTGTAAAATTTTATAATTATGGGACATCATCAGAATAGGTATGGGTTGTTGGACTTTGAATATTTTGCTAATTAAGTTAATTGAATGGATTTTTATTGTTATATCCTTCGTAGCTTAATAGCTCCTTATCGGACATTACGTTGAACAAAGCGTGGTGTATTCTGGTTAATCTGTTTTTACCGCTGAGTGTGACAATTTTGGGTCTAATTAAGTCAATTATTTTGAGCGTAGTTGTAACACTGATGTTAAAAGGCACGCATTCTTCTCTTAGATTATTGCTGTTTAGGCAATTTTCTATTAATTGTTTGAATTGGTCGTAGTTGATCGGTATATTTTTTGTCTTTTCGAACTATATTTTGCATGGCTTAAGGTGTTCTTCTATCGACTCTATGAAACTCTCGGTTGACGATTTAAGTTGTTTTTTTGGTCATTTTTTGTAGTATTTTCTTCCGTTTTTTTTACACTTATTTGATTGATTTTCTGTATGTTTGGTGAGTTGTTAAGTCTAGCGGAAGATTGTGGCAGTGATGAGGTTGATGACGAAGTCGGCGGTGCTGGTCTTTTAATGCCGCCTGTCTGGGCTTTTTCTGCTGAGGTGAGTAGTAGGGTAGGTATATTGGACGTGGTTGGATTGTACTTGTCGAATGACTCGTTTGTATCACTATTGTTTACTGTGACCTTTACATTCGCGTCTGTAACATGCAGTGTTTCATTTGTAATTGGGCTTAGTATATGTTTATCGCTTTCAGTTTCAAGGTCAATTGCGTTGGTATTAAGGTTTGTATCCGGTGAAGGAATTTTACTCATATTCATTGGACATGAGGTAGACGTGTGACCTTTCTCTTTGCAAAGGAAACAAGTGACCGTGTCGTCCGACAGAAAAATTCTATAGTTAGAAGAATCGTAGTTTATAAGCATTGAAGTAGGTAATTTGTCGATGACATCGTGTGTTATGAACAATTGTCTTCGAAAACTTAATACGTGGTCGAGACCGTTGGCGATTGCACCGGCTCGGAGAAAAGAGATAGGACTTGTAGGTATTATATTGTGTTTGGACCGCTGGTCTAAGATGGAACTGTTTGGAATATTGGGGAATACATTAGAGAGAATAATTCGTTTGTCGGGATTATGTAACCTTCTTAATTTTATTGTCTGGTTGTCGATGGTGATGTGTTGATGATGTATGAGTTGGTCAACCAATTCTTTTTTTGCAAGATAGATACAATAGCGGCCTTTTGAGATCCTGGATGCGAATATAATATTTGAAGGGTACAGGGAAAAAACCAGAAAAGTCACTTTTTTTTTATTTCGAGAAAAACGTGTTTTTAATTTTAAAACTTAATAATTTTTTTTTCAAAATAAAATGTTCTGGTTAAATGACATAATGAACATTGAAAATATGTAGTAAACAGAATTAATCATATTTGAAATAGATAAGTACAGTTAAATTAAAAATATAATAGAAAAATCATCCTTAGTCATATATTGTCCGGAAAAGAACCAAGTAAGTCATCTGAAACAGGGAAAAAACAAGGTATGTAGGCTTTTCGAAAATATATTGATTTTCAAAAATGAATGATTATAAAACTTACAACACAAGGTGTTACTGATATTTTAACTTCTTAAAAAACTCCACAGCTTCAGGGCGACAAAATTTCATTAAGCTCATGATATCTTGATGCTTGGCTTGTGAAATACGAAGAGGACCTGCAAAGTCAAAATAAATATGAAAATAAATAATTATTGTATACTATAATACTGTGATAGTATTTGCATTAAAAAATACCTGAGTAACATCGAGTAGGAAGCTCAAATTCTCCTTTTTTTAATGTTGATGCTTTTGACAGGCCTTTTTCAGGCTTTTTTATTACGTTAGAGAACATGGGCCCATTGTATGTGTCCCGCCATTTGAGTTGTCTAGGTTCGGTGGATGAGGCAATGATTTTTTTAATAGGCTGGGTTTTAAATGGGCATTTCCGAACATTATAAATAGTGCTTAACAGATGTGTCCAATTAAATACTATTTGTTTACTAACACTGACTACAACGAAAGGTGATGGTTTGATTCTTGAATTTTTGATCATGCTCTTAAAATCTTTTGGAGTTTCCATTTTTTCTTTTAATTTCCACAAGCCGACATTTTTGTCACACTCTAAATATGAATGTCCTCGAACTGGAAATGTAATTTTGATATTTTTTAGACCGTGAATTTGGTTATTGACAATATAGTGTATAAAACGAAAAATAGTATAATTTTTATTTTGCCCTCCAGCAGAATCACAAAAAATTTGAAGTTCCTCCACGTCATCATCAAGATAATTCATAATAAAATGAAATATAAAAGAAGCGACCTCATTTGCGCCTTTTTTAGCTATACTTTCATTGTATACATAGAAAATAGACCGTTGCGACGAGAGAATATGAATATTAAATGAATACATTGATAACTGACGTTTGTAATAAACATCGTTGGTGGTTATATTAGGAAGTGAAACATTTTTACCAAAATCCATGCAAACTGCTGCCATCTTCTTTGTTTTCTTGGCTTCTTGTCTTGCTATTTTCTTGCGTACGTAGAATGTTTCAGCTTTTCTTTTGTGTAACATATTTTTCGTTGTTAGATTTTGAATTTCTTTATCATCTGTGACCGGAGATAATGTTTTAAGTTGGGCCAGAAACTCGTCGCAAGTTGTACATGTGTCCGTACGTGGATATCCAAACGATATATTAAATTCCGAATTTAAAATGCACCTGTAGGTTTCATAAGAAACAACAACTGTAGGATGTAGTTGTTTAAACATAGTAAACATTTTCTTAACATTCAAATCTTCTGGTAAGTACATTTTTTTTGAATCTTTCAAACTATAGTGGCTTTGTCGCCCTTTAAATCTTTTAATATGATCGTATATCAAGCGTTTTGTATGTTCATTAAGTTTTCTGTGAAGTGTAGAGTGTTTGCCTCTCATATCTCGTGGTGCCTGACCAGTCATTTTCATACCTTTTTGGAAGTATGTCAATTTATTTTTAGTGATACCGTGTAATGCACAGAATGCCTTTGCACAAACTGGTACATCAGGTTTATTTACTACATCATCATGAATACGAACTCTGTACGCAAAAGAAGAATCACGTTTAGCGGCACCTTCGCCAAGTCTTGGTCTTCTATTTTGTACAGGTAGTATTGTTATTAAACCCGCCAAATAATTATTTTGTTCGTCGTGTGATTTGAGTTCATTAAAATTTCGTAGTAACTTAGCTCTATCAGTTTCATTAATGATTTCAAAACACTTAAAATGAAAACACTTACAGTCTTTTCCCGCTTCATGTGAACTTAAATTAATTTTTTTACCTACATCAGATAATCGTCCGGTTATTTTTTTTTTCCTGGGTAACACATTAGAATCATTCTCGACCTCGTCTGAAGGTATTGACATAATTAATAGAAAAACACTAACTAACTAATAAAAAAATAATAAAACGACACAATTTACTCAACGGATTAATATTTTTCACTACCTTACGATGTGAAAACACGAACGTGACTAAAACTATTTGGTATGGTGATCGTAATAGTAATGATATAATATTGTCAAGCAGCAATTGGTTATATTATATTTATCTGTACACAACATTAATCTATAGTTTAATCGGATTGACCAGTACCTAATTGGGTTTTACCAACTAAAATAAAAATAAAATCCAATTATCTAAATGAAACACTTGTCTGGTTCTTTTCCGGTATAAAATGACTTGCCTTGTTTTTTTCCTGTAGGTATGCCAAAACTTTCGTTGGTCATAACTCACGACTAATCTGCTTTTTTCCCAGATTCGACTTCTTGAATGATAGAATACGTCAATACAAATAATTTGATACCAAAATAACAATTTTAGAAAAAAAGTGACTTTTCTGGTTTTTTCCCTGTACCCTTCATTTATGGTATATATAAATGGTCCATGATCATACCTCTTGTGCCTCGTTAATAAATTGTTTTGTATGAATTTATCTACTGTTTTTGTGATTAATAATTTACAATTATTAAATGTATCATTTTAGATTCTGAGTGGAACGATGAATGTATTGATTTTAAAATGATGTGTGTTTTTTATTTTTTTTTTTATTTTTTATTTTTTATTTTTTTTGTGCTGGGACACCGATAAGTAGTCGAAATAATGCTACGATTTTCAACTTCAGTATCTGGTTCGATCAGAAAGTGAATATCGTTGGTGCATTGAGGGAGGTCAAAATTTAAATTTCCTAGTAGTTTTCAAAAGCGCTCGGGAAAAACAAAAGAAAAATTAAGGAAAAACGGGAATGTTTACGCAAAATCGATTTTTCACAAAATTGAATTTGGTTTTTGGTGTAACTTTAAAAATAATGACCGTAGATACATGAAATTTTGACTGAATGTTTATCTTAGCATTTTTTATACACGATAACATTTTCAAAATATTTTGATTTATTTTGAAGTGTTTAGAGATTTTTTCATTTTAAAGTTCACATTCAAATTACATATTTCATCCAAATTTGTACTTAAAATGACTATAAAAATAAAATGTGTAAATGTATTTTTTAGATTTTTTGGTAACAGAATTAATTACTTACGTGGAATCTTGTTTTAAATTTTCAATTCTTAGATACAAAAATTGAACATTTTATAAATTTTTAACTACAAAATAATTTTTCAAATTAAAATTTGATAAATTTTGTCAAAATTTGATCTTTAAATGCTTATAAAAAAAAATTGTGCCTATGTATTTTTAATATTTTTCAACTGATATTGTAACAATATATCAGGAGCTTTGTATTAACTTTATACACTTTTTGGCCCAACAGATAAAACTTAATTGGTATTTATAGAAAAAAAAAATTGAACAAATTGAAAACTGAAAATGTCCGTAAACA
>NC_042493.1:39187555-39188607 GCF_005508785.2 Acyrthosiphon pisum | reverse complement strand
CCATTATACAGTGTCCACTGTAACCTGCTGTACAGCAGAGCGACAACCACTTACCACATTTTTATTTATAATATTCATAACTAACATAAATTATTGACATATATCGCTAATCTGAAAATTATGAATATTACATTTAAATAATATATTATAATATAATATTGTTATAAATGATGAGTTATTACTGTAGCATTGCAAAGTGCTGTATTATGTATATAAATGTGCATAAAGTTTAATACCAATACATCGGTGTAATTGAACCTCTCTGATATAAATGTATTTGTTTGTACATCTATTATTTTGTTGTCTATCACCATTTGATTATTGTTTGTAAATATACTGTAAAAAAATTTTGTAAATAAACTGTAAAAAATGTTTGTAAATATACTGTAAAAATTAAATGTTATTGTACTTACGATTTAACTTTAAAATTTATATCAAAACTCAATTGTTTGTCATAATATTTAAAATTGTTTTTAAATTCATAAAATTTGCATTTAATTATTGCATAATAAATATATCCATTATCCGTATTAACATTTGTTTTGTATGTATTAAAAATGTTTAAAAATTGTATTAAAATTTGTATTTTACAACAATCAATATATACTGTAAATATGTTCTTAAAATTATCTATACAATTGTCTATTACGTATCTGTAATTATTGTAAATTATTGTTAAATACTGTTAAATTCTAAATGTTTAATACTCACGAATCTCTGTACACAAACATGTTTGAGTTTGGTAGGTTTTTAATAGCAAAGATACCTATATGTCATCATTTTAATATAGCCGGTGATATTTGTAACATTATTATTTTTAATATAATACCAAAATAAGTAAGGAATCCTTTTATTGTTACACATATGTAATATTGTATTAATGAAGTAGGATGTACTATATAAAATTTGTATTTCATCAACACATTCATTCTTTTTTTCTTCACTATAGTTAGTAATAAATTAATAGATTATTAGTGTTAAGTTAATTGTTTAAGGTATTAAATATAGTGTAGCTTACTTATTTGTTAAAGCATATAATTGTAATAAATTTT
>NC_042493.1:39179123-39187455 GCF_005508785.2 Acyrthosiphon pisum | reverse complement strand
TCATCTGTACACTTTTTATTTTATTCTTAGTAGACTGGTAGGCACTATTTTTTATTGATTTGTTTTTTTTAGCAAATTTTGGATTACCATCAACGAATTTTTTTGCTAATACATTCAGATCTGTTATGTATTCATTGTCAGTCAGAAAATTAAAAATTGCTTCAATGTCATCGGGCAATTTTAAACCGTCTACATTGCCATTCATAATGTTTGCTTGGAGTATGCAAGCATTGCCCAAGTACTTGCATACATCAATTCGATAATGACCAAAACTCTTTAAAATGTACTCGAGTTGGTCATTATTCAAGATTACTGGATCACGATTGCGAGCTAGCAATCTGTGACCAAATACAATTGCATCTGATATATTTTTACTTATTTCCTTGTAAGGTAAGATAAAAAAAAAAAAAAATTAATTTGGAAAAAAAAATTAAACTCCATTTATGCTTACATTTTCAAAAACATTTTTTTTTCCTATTTTGACATACCAAGGGCTCTTTTGCTTCATCTTTGGGTTGCTCTAATATATAATATAATAAAAAAATTTGATATTTTATAATATTATAAAATAATTACTCACCAATACTTGTTGTCAACAACAATACTAATTGTTCATGAATTTTATTATTTGGCTCCTTTGGTGGATCTAATATGTATAAATATATTGTTAAATAAATATTTAAATTTTAATTATAAATTAAATATTTAATTTAAAATATAATATAATAAAAAAATTTTATATTTGATTATTGTTATTAAATATACTGTAAAAAATTTTTGTAAATATACTGTAAAAATTAAATGTTATTGTAATATAATAAAAAAAATTTATATTTTATAATATTAAAAAATAATTACTCACCAATACTTTGTTCATAAATATAATCAATTTTTTCCTTTGGTGGATCTAAAATATATGAATATATTGTTAAATAAATATTAAAAATTTTTAATATAATAAAGTAACTAGGTATTCATAATTATTAAAATAAAAATAAAGTAATTACCAATAAAATCCGAAAATTTTAAATTGTCAAAAATATTTTTATACACATAGAATTTAACGCTATTTTGTTTCGCTAAATGTAGCTTGATTAATGTAATTTTTCGCAACATTATAATTTTTTTTAAATAAATTTAAATAAATTAAAAAATAATAAAAATTTAATTTAAAAAATCACACAGTGGACAACATAGACATGTACAGTGGATAACATGGACAGTGGATCAGTAAAACTTTCGATGATATATATTTCGTATCTTATCGACAATTATTAATATGTGTTCTCTAACAAAAGCTTTCTATATGGGATTTTTTCTGTATCGGACGGCAGGATTCCTAAGAATAGAAATATACAACCAACGTTTGACATCCGTCAACGCTATATGCAAGGACCCCCTTCCACCCCCCCCCCCCCGCCGACAACACCACCATCGTCTTCATAATCATAACCGCGGTCGTTTCAGAAAACAGGTGGTTGGTGCAGGATTACATGGGTAAAATACTGTACAATTAACAAACCTAACCTAAGTACAATTAGCTTACCAGGGGACTTAAAACAGTTTGGGGGTATAGAGTAGGTCATTTAGAGTCGAGGGATATCTTTTTGAAAGCGGTAGTACCAAATTTGGATTTTTAGTAATTTTATTTCATATTATAAGTGCCGGGCGAACGTAATTTGCACTATGCCGGTTGATATCTTTAGGTTTATAATTCATTAAAAATCGAAATATTGTACTACGACTTAGCCAAGCACATCCCTGGCTTCGTTAGGATGTCCCCTTTTTGGAAAATGCATTTTGAATACTACAATTTGCATAAAGTGGTGGTGAGGTCGAGTTGTCCAGAAAACGTAAAATTGGTGCAGGATTACATGGGTAAAATACTGGTTTTGCCACAACCCTAAGTACAATTAGCTTACCAGGGGACTTAAAACAGTTTGGGGGTATAGAGTAGGTCATTTAGAGTCGAGGGATATCGTTTTCAATACAGTACTACCAAATTTGGATTTTTAGTAATTTTATTTCATATTATAAGTGCCGGGCGAACGTAATTTGCACTATGCCGGTAGATATCTATAGGTTTATAATTCATTAAAAATCGAAATATTGTACTACGACTTAGCCAAGCACATCCCTGGCTTCGTTAGGATGTCCCCTTTTTGGGAAATGCATTTTGAATACTACAATTTGCATAAAGTGGTGGTGATTTCGAGTTTGGTAGAATGGTGGATTGCATACCTGGTGATATAGGTACGCTTCTCATAATGTCCGCGATTCGGGAAAAGTACCCCCATCCCGATTCCCTACCTATGTGATTTGATGACTGATAGCTAGACAATCGACTGTTCACTTTTTAACAACACAGGAGATCGTATCCAGCCTATCCATTTACAACGTTTGTGATGGATTGCTTAAACGTTCCCGCCAAAACGTCAAGCCTTATCTCCAATCCATATCACTAATCTTTATCACAAATCCTAAATTTTCGTCTTACAACTTTACTGTCGCGACTTATATAATATTTTCAATGACATTGTCTCCAAAATCGGTACCCACTCTCAGCGAGTCTAACGGGCCCCGAGTTACACTTAGAGCTAGTAAGATAATATAATTTTTAGTAATCATAGAACATAATATACATATTATATATGTCTATGGTAATAATGTTTAATCTAAATTATATTATATCAGTCAATCACTGATATATTTCAATAAATAAATATTATTTTTTGTGAATTGTGAAGTATTGTTAATTATATTTTAAAACTTGTAAAAAGAAACTCCACAGTCGATAAACGATATGAAGACATCATTGAGAACGCAATTTCTCGGCAAGACGCTTCATAATAGTTTAGTACTAGATGATATGTTTTTTTAATATTGATGTCCATAAAATGTGTATCATTATTTTTATTTTTATTTTTTTTTGATAGAAAATCCGACGTCAGACGAAATGGAACAATATATAGAATTTTATATACAATTACCTATTTTCAGAATTTTTTAAAAACTGTATTATCGGACAATATTTTAATACATGATGCGTTAAGAATCGAAGATTATATAAAAACATTGTTACTCGGTTATTATGGCCCATGGCAAATCATACAGGTATTTTTCAATACTCCCATTGCATAATTTCTAATTTTTAGGCGGATAAAATTGAACGGAAACCGCTTATTGTCCCATACGGAGGAATTGGATTTGACCAATTTGAATTATAGTCATGGCCTATCCATTCTTTAATAACTATGACACGCAGTCTAATGGCAAAACAAATTAACACTGGGAGCGCTGTCGACGCCTTTCGTACTGATCAGTGATCACCACGAACTAAGATATACCAAAACTAAGATAATATACTTGGTATATCTTAGTTCGTGTGATACATCAGTGATCAGTGATGGTTAGGCGTATTCCTCCCCTACGTAGAGCCGGGATATTGTGTTTATTTTCCCTACATTTCGCATACATTTTGTCTTAAGTGATGTTTATTTAAATGTATTTGATAATATTAATTTGAAATTGTATTTACCAACGTATACAGTTAGCTATAAAAGCGTATAAAGTTTTGATACCAAAATTAATTTATTATAAAAAGTAAAATAACCAATATAAAATTATATCTATATATTCCTAATCGGAAGGTACAAATTGTTTCCACCAGAGCGCTATAGTAACCCGTCGCTGTCACCTGATTGGTTACTGCAGAGTGACTTGTTTAAGATGAATAATAAAAGATTTGTTTTGTACATGGGTACTTGCGGCAGTGAACGTTGGCGGTCACGATAAAATTAAGCTCATAGTTTTATATGGCATTGGTCACATTGATACAATATTATCGGACCAGTGAACGTTACACACGCCGATATCCTTTGTGCAGTACAGTTAAAGTTATACGCATGAGATTAAATGGGCGCTTGCACAATGCTGCGAAGAAATATGCTTATCAATCTTGCTAAATTTTGCTCATTGACATTCAATTTCCTTTTAAAATGACACAACTCAGTATATTATAAAATTAAATTTTTTTCAAATCTTGAGGTTTTTTAAAATAATTGTACATTTATTATGATTTGAAGAATGTTAATTGTACAGTTATAATGTACTTATTAATTTGCATCCTCATATTTTCGATAACAATTATTAGTTATTATATATATTATACTATAGTAAAGCGCTTCGGTGGTTTACTACACGATCTATACTCTATTCTGTGGATGCGTGAAGCACTGGAGCCTTTATCTTATTTAATAAGTATTACATATTTTATTAAATCTATAACTAATTGTAGCAAGCCAAATCGTGCAGGTGGCATGCCGTGGATTTAGGATGTAATTCAGATGTAAATGAGTATAGACCACTGTGCATCATGAAACACAAACCGTTCCCTAAATATTGTTTTTGAGTTTTATTGAAGAAATTAAGCAACGTACCTCATACGTATTATAAATATAATTGGTTAATTCCGGTAACTATAAGTTGTTTTTGTAACTTTTCCAGTTATGTTTGAGGTATGTTTCATAAAACTGTTTTAATACAAGTTCATAATAAATGTTACAATGTCATGTATTTTGTGTTTCATGGAAACTATTTAAATTATATTTATGGTACATAAAAGGAACGGTTCTACATCTTATATGAAAATTGTTATTTTTGAATTTTATTGTTACTATACATATATATTATAGTAACAATAATTGCGGATAATTGGAATTTGACGCTTATTCTAATTATAAATATTATATAGGTACTTATCATATTTATACAATATGCATAACAATGTGTAACACTCTAATGCACCAATATACCTTTAGTCTTTACTCTATACCATATAAACGTAATGGTACACGGGACGATTTATCGACAGACCGATCGGTCGATTTGTCGTCAAACATCTCTACTCTACACACAAATCGATTTGTCTACTAACTTGATTCTGTTTCATCGTGACGCACCGCAGTATTCTACGGAGTGCGAAGTTCTTATGTTGTTTTCGTAGATTGTACCTATTTATTTGCACCATGTCCGAATTATTAGAAAGGAAAAGAAAATCCTTAATTGTAGCGGCTCTTGTTCTGGCTGTGGATGATGAAGATAAACAGAGAAAAAAAATGAAGTGGTCAAAGCAGTGGTTACCGGAGAGAAGACAATATTCGCACATGAATTTATTACTTGAGCTTCAATCAAATGAACCTGCAGATTTCAAAAATTATTTGCGTATGGAAAATTATACATTTTATGAGTTGCTGGACCTAGTTAGACCGTTAATAGAAAAACAGAATACAATAATGCGAGAAAGTATTTCTGCGGAAGAGCGGCTTGTAGCAACATTTCGGTTTTTGGCCACTGGAAGGAGTTTTGAAGACCTTAAATGTTCATGTACGATATCTGCCCAAGCTCTAGGAAAAATTATTCCCGAGACTTACCGTGCAATATATAGCAAATTAAGACTAAATTATTTAATGGTTAGTAAAAACTTGTAAAATATAATCTATTTAATAATTTTTGAAATGATCATCTACAAGCATAAAATTGTTTTTGAAACTATTCTTAAATAAAATGGAAATTTTCATGACTTAAAAGATACAAATTTGTAATAAAGAAATTGAATTACCACACCAATTTCAGAAGTGTGAAGGTCACCAGTCATTACAACATATAAAACATAGTACATTTTAACAACAAAATAATATTTCATAAAACATATGGCAAGGTTCTAGGTTGACCATCGATAAAAATAATGAAGATGAATGTGGGGTGAAGGTTAGTTGTGGACATTCTAGAAGAAGAGAGAAGATGTCTTCAGTACCTGAAATGTGAGCAATGTGTGGTTAGGTACATTTATTTTATCAATTTTCTGCTAATAAAGTTTTTTTCAATGTTTGAAAAAGGTTTTTAAGAATACTTCTAGGGAAACTGAGAAGGCTAAAAAATAAAGGCAAGATGGTAAAGTTATAATTAAAAAAACTCAGATTTGTATGTTAATTTCTTTAATTTTCATTAGTCGCTGGCATAGAGGAGTTTACCTATTATTATTCACAATGGAGTTTATTAGATTTAGGTATTTTATAGTAGGTATAACTTTATAGGGAGCTGGGAGTCATCGTAAAAAACAAGCAATACTTTTGATATGTATCTTGCATGATAAATATAGGAATTGGCTGTCTACAACAAGTTTGATATGACAATGACAAAATAATTTCTTTACTAATTTAATATCAATGTACCATGCTTGCAGCCATGTATGTGTAAGGAAAATAAAACAAGTAAATAGCTTCAAAGTTAAAAATGTATTAGTTTTTTGAATATACCTATAATAATATCAAAGAAATTTAAACATTTTCTTTTATTCCATAATCATATTGAATTTCTCGTCAAAATGAAGTTATTTGGTTTTTAATTCCATCAAATGTATTTAATTCAAAATTATGTCACTCAAGACATTAAAATCCTCTTATGTTAAATAAATCAAAAAATTACATTTTAAAACCCTTATAGGGCACTTGGATTTATAGTTCCTATAATAGAAGAAAAATATTTACTCTTTGTGGTAGATTACTATTTACTTATTGATGGTACTAAACTAATCTTCGATATATTGTGCGCAATATTTATACAAGGTTTACCTATGATAAGAACACAATTGTCAGAAAAATTCGTAATCGATCTCAATGGGATGATATATTTCCACTGCCCTACCATGTATTTAATTTATCAAAACTGTTTTATTTATAAAATGTAAATACTAGTTTTTAAATAGTATTAAATATTATAAAAATTAATTATCTAATTGGTTATTTTTCTTCATTAAAATTTGTTCATTTTGGTCCTGTATTTTTTTTGATCAACAAATTACATTCATTCGATCTTTTGATGAACAAATCAGCCATTTTATTTTTTTGTGAAACCAAACCTCTTGAAAATGTTTGTTAGGGTAGATTATCATCTGTTTCATACACTTCCTCATCTTTATCTTCCACAAAATGAGTAGTATTAATGTCTTGAAAGAAGTATTAATGTATTGATTAGAAGTATCAAGGTCTTGATTAGATGTGTCAAGTTCTTGAGTAAAACTGTGAAGTTATTGAGTTTGATTAACGGTGGAGGTCAAACTGTAAATTTAAATATTTCATAGGTAGTTAAAATATTATGTTATTAAATATGTAATCGTTATAATTCATTATAGATGTACGTAAACGTAATTATAAATCTTTATGGTAATAAACTGATCGACTAAAGGCGTTAATGACAAAATTTTAAAAACCTTTTAAATTTAGGTAGGTATTTTATTTTAGATAGACTTACTATTAAAATTATAGATTAAATCGTGTAATGTATGAATATTTTAGTATTATACGTAAGAGTACTAAAGTAGGTTAAATTCTTTTTTGTCAAAAAAATTACATTTGAAAATGTCATTGTGTATATAAAATATAATAATATACTCTAAAAGTTTCATATAATCACGAATAATATTTTGAAATTAGAACGAAATAACTAAAACCGTTGTTCTTGTTTTTAAATACCTACCTACATAATTACGTCACCGTTGGACTGTGTGCACACGGCGCGGTGGAGAATGATGTATTGCCCCTGTGTCGTGGCCACGGACATGTACCGAGCGCAAGGTACTCGGACAATTCACAGTAAGCCCCGCGCAGAGAAGAGTTGGACGCAAACTTCGGTTCAAGAGATTTGAAGCACTTGAGTGCGACGGAACGTGAGCCCGTGAACGACAATTGTGGTATCGGCTTACGCGTTGGTAATGGCACTTGAAACCGACCTGAAGGCAACCGCTTGTGTTCGGCGCGGAATTGACTTTCGCACCAACCATCAATGACAGCGGTGCATCGTCTGGTTAGTAATGGTCCAAAATTTGTCCATCACAGCTTCAATGGAGGTGGCTAAGGACACCGTGGTAGTGAGAAGATGACAGGTGGATGCCGCCAGGATTGGCCCGATGAGAACCCAATCGAATATTGAGTTGAATGCTGTGGGTAGTGTCTCATCAATCTTGATTTGCCGACTGTCCAAAAATCAAAATCGCGGCGAACACGTCGCCTACTTGGGTAGCATGACCACTGGAGATGCCACATTGAAGTGTGGATCGGCAAGTGTTAGGGTGGAAAATTTTTCCTTGATATCCATGGGGAGCGGAATGCGCATGTCACTTGTGATCGATGGCAACACCCACTCTTGGATTTAAAGCGGGTTCGGTCGCGAACCGCGGACTGATGTGACATTCGACGACAGTGGCGGGCTGAACTTCAATTTTAAATGACGCATTTTCATAATTATGTACTTACCACCATCACAACCATCCTAT
>NC_042493.1:39172035-39179023 GCF_005508785.2 Acyrthosiphon pisum | reverse complement strand
AAAGGGCAATAGATAAAACGGCTTATCTGAGTTAAGCCGGTCTTCACTAAAAATAATTTATTGCATATAAAAGTGTAAAACGTCATAACTACATCTCAAACATATACTAATACGAATTTTACTTCGGTCGTTTTAGCAATTCGATCAGTAAAATACGAATTTTTAGAATATGAACTCAACTCAAATTGTTCAAATTTTGAGTTGTGCCGTTCTTCTTCTGGGTGTGCGATATCATATATGATTTTGTTTGGCAGTGTTAAAGTAAAGTAAATTTAAATTTAAGTTAAAAAATAACACTAAGCCTCGGAGAAATTTCGGGGGGGGGGGGGGGTCATAACCCCTTAACCCCCTAGTTGTGCCACTGTTCTCAACTACATTTTTGATACTCCAACTTACATCAAACACGCAAATAACAGCCGTAATGAAGAAAAACGCAACATGAAGTTTTACGACATTTCAACCGGGACCGGTAGGCCCGAACAACATAAATACAGGCCGCTGACCACCGTATAATTGAATAAACAAAAGTAATACTGTACCTACTTATAACAATTATTAAATTGTATCTGTGTGAAAATAATAATAATGAGAATAAACGTGCAATAATACAAACACCGAAAATACAGCGTTGAATTTTCATTACAAGATTTGTAAAATAAAATCTTTCTCTTTCAATATTAAAAAAAAAAAATGGTACATAGGTATGGTCAATTAATAATTTTTATAATTTGGAAATTCTGAGTTTTGATGTTTATGTCAAAAAATAGAAATGTCAACAATTAATCTTTATATATCCGTGGTATTATCCATAGACCTTATACTTAGTATAATGTCTATGGTATTATCACAGGTATTATATTATAGAAGTCTGTGATAGCAGGTTGATATCTATAGTATTTGTTTTTATCTAAAAAATTTAACATTTTTAACGTTACTAGATATACACAAAATGTTCGTATTTAACCGTTCGAACGTTCGTTTTATGTAAGTTCGTACACTATAGTACGGCCAGCGAAAAATGAGCCGCGATTTTAGCGCCCTAAGGGCCAGTTGCACCGTCTACGGTTAAACTTCGATTAAGCTTAATCAGCTGATAACGGCTATTTAACCAGGCAAATTCGGCCGATTAAACTCCGGTTAACTTTAATCAGAGACGGTGCAACTGGCCCTAAGTCGCTTTTTTCAGTAGGGCTATCTAAAAACTATAGGCCCTACCAAAAAGACACCACCCGGGCAGCTACAATTGCGGCTCATTTTTCGCTGGCCGTATCATAAAACAATATAGAAGCGAAACTCGATGAGCTGATGGGTGAAGTGTTTACCTATAATCTGAAGTCCGAACAATGAAACTCTTTCCGTGACACTGACATGATGTTATACCCGTATTGAAAAACCGTTTCCGCCTGATTAGCAGGGTATTCTACGCGGGGTCGGGTTGTTTCCACTGTAAAAGTAAACACTTTTATCATAGACTACGTATGCCACGCCCCCCTGGAGACCATGTGCAAGGCCACAATCGCCCGATTCGGCCAATTCACGGAGTTTCATACCCCTGGCCGTACTTTAGTTGAAATGTTCGTATTAAAACGAACATGTTTGTACGCCTGGCAACATTGTCTATCTGTGGCAGCAGCTGCGTTACGGTGGCGGTGACAACGTCGCTGTCGGCGGCATGAGTTGACGGCGGCCAGCATTTTGGAGGGTTTAGTGGTGGGAATGCGCGAGAACGAACGAACTTTGGTCGCCGCCCAGTAGCGTTCTACTGGGTAGTGTAGGTACATTTAGTAATATGGATATTTTTTTTAGTGAAGAAAAAAGTGGGAGGGCGAGCATGCTTGAAAAATCACCAGTATATACAGTAGGTAGCGCCGAACATCGGCCACGAAACCCCCAAGTGGCTCATATTACACGTAATTTTATTTAATCATTATTATACAAACCTTTTCAAATTGCACACTAGCTGTCTTATTGTGAAATAATTGGATGGGTTTTTTTTTTTTCTAATCTTCTTTGAACTAAAATACTTAAAATTTCAGATTCCTGTTGTCTCCACGTTGAATAGCTGTCGACTTCAGCCAATCCAGAAACGTCTTTCAATAAAGATCTAAAGTGTTCGCTGACAATATTTTTAATTTTATGGATACGTTCTACGTCAATCATCGAATTATTCAATGATTCTAATCCAGAATAGACGTAATACCAAAATTATTCAGTGTTTGAATATATGTATACTGCGTCGTAAAACCTCGTATTCTTTAGATGGGGTGATTGATGGGATATAGTCAAGAGGAACTTCTGTGACTAAACCAACATTTGGAATTTTTTCTAAAATTGTTAAACCAATATGATGAGAAGGATCTTTTTTTATTTATGAAGTCAGCATCGTTTATTTTAATATTATAATCAGTTTCAGGATATAATTTATTTGCTAATAGGGAGGCCATATATATTAATAGCAACGTTAATAATATCTGTTTTTATTAGTTTTCGAATAAACGAAAATTGTATAGCTGCAGAATGCAGAGTCAATTTTTAGCAATTAAATTCTTAATAACATTAATAATTTCACAATTTATTTTGTGTTGACCAGTAATAATCATTACGATTTTCAAAAATAAAAATATTAAAGTTACTATCTAATATCGATGAATGTACTATTTTCAATTTCGAACATCGTAATCATTATATTTACTCATATTTTTAGAGTACAAGACACCTACAAATTAGTAACTCCAATTATTAATACACTATAATTTGGATCAAAAAATGAAAACACATATTTAAAAAAAAAAAAGATAACTAAGAGTATCTACACTACATGCAGTCTGCAGATACATCGGTACATGTATATGTTTTGTTTCTACTGAATATAGTTGACATAAGAATGTCGATGTCAATTTGCTATTAGATACGACTGATACGAGGATTAAACTGTAGGTAACTTTTTTAATACGTGTAAAAAATAAAGTAGTTTCAAAGACCGCAATTATTTATTGAGTATACATTTTTTTTAATTTTTAATTTAAACGACAGAATCGTCATTCACAACACTTTTAGTGATGAATAATAAAGGACGGTGTGTACTGAAATATGAAACGTACTCACGAGTTTCAAGAACTATGACCAATATAGGATAAGACACGAGACCACTTTTTTGAAAAATGTGTTTATACCGTAATATTAATCATATAATTAGATTCTAATTATTAGAATAACAAAATTTTAAATTACAAAAAAAGGGAGTGTTGTGAGTACGTACGGATAAAGTGAAACTTTTTTTACAGAGGGTACGAAAAATAAACCGTCACAACACACGTTTCTATGGTTTCTCTGTATAAAAAAGAATAAATATATCAAAACAAATTCATCAAATTTGGTTTCCCTCACTCCCTGATCAGAATCGAACCTATCATCGGAGCGTAACTGTCACGTCCTTTTATATATATACCCTCTGTAAAGAAGTTTCACTTCAACCAGGCATGTAGTCAGAAAATATTCACTAGGTGGGCCAATGTTAGATGGGCCCCTACCTAAATATATTACTTTGTACCTGTGGGCCCCTTACCTTTTTATATTATAAAGAGGTAGTTATCAGAATATCATTACTATAAATATAGACGAGTTGACAATCATAATAATAATATAATTCTATATGAATCAATATAATGACAATACCTTTACTCAAAAGTATTTTAAAAATAGACATAAAAGTATACAACAGTCACTGTCTAAATAAGATAAGAATAACATGACATGCTAGTATACTAGTATGGTACCAGTATTGGGCTTTAAATAGCAATTATTTCCTAATCAATCGTTGACGATATTATGACATAAAGATAAATTATCATCGATTCTTGGTAGCAACAGAATTTAAATGTTGTACAATATACATATTTTATTCCAGAAATGGACATGAATTGAATTTAGTTACGTAACTTATTTTAGATTCTAATTAAAACTCGATATATTTGGTTTTACTTGTGTAATATTTAGACAATATTAAAAATTTCATTAAAATTAAAACTCACCGTATAATAATGGGCCTCTGAATATTTTGGGTGGGCCGGCCTACGGCCAAACACATAATAGGGTGGGCTAGGCACACCCTGCCCCCCCCCCATAGCTACGTGCCTGACTTCAACAATTACAACTTAAAGGTAGATATACAAATAATCGTGTGTTATAACGTGTAATATAATATTTGATAAAATTTGCGATTCAGTTTGTAAAAATTAAAAAAAACAAATAAAAATTTTAAATATAAAAAAATTCGAATTAAAATAAATAATTGTGTACCTATCCAATTTTATTTGTCGTATAATCGATATGATCATTTGAATACTAACGTTTATATATTATATTACCTATAAAGAAAAATATAATGTTAAATATATTTATTAAATTATAATATATTATATTTATGAAGAATTATAAGCTTACTAAAATTACAAATATCGATAATACCTACTGACATCGTTGAACAAACTAATATTAGTTGTATTTATACATATAATTCATAATGAGTTATTTTTATCGTCAATACATTTATTATACAACGGGCTATAGCTTATGGGTAATCGGAAAAAAAATCGCCAGACTACAATATTACTCACAACCACATGCAAATGGTTGAATAAATATTTTTTAAACGTTAATTAGTATCTATAATTAATATTTTAATTACCACCTATATTTCGTATAATATTGTTATATACCTACTAAATATTTTTAAATGTTATTTTTTTACTGTGAGTAGGTGACACAGAACAATCATATCGATGGCTTAATTCAAAAATGTTGTATGTTCAAAATAATGATTTTTACAGTACAGCCAATTCAAATTTTTCAAATTTGTATGTATTACAGGAGAGATTGATAAATAATGAATTTAAATTAAATTGTTTCAATGCATTGTTTATTTACCCTTCTACTAAAATATTAGGAAAACTAACTAATTTATGAAATTTAAAAGTTGAATTTTTGACTTTTTTAAAGTTGAAAGTGCACTTAACACCTTTAAAAATTGTATAAATGTACTTATCACATTTTGGGACAATTTTATAGGTTATTAATTATAATATGTAAAGATGTTGAATGATGAATTAAAATGGTCAGGAAACAAAAATGCATTATTCAGGCACTGAGGCACGTCAACAAGGTGGGGGGGTCACTCCCCCCCACTAATTTTTTTTTATGGATATGCCTTTACAAAATAAAATCAGGTTCTTAAATCAAAGAATAACGAAATTCAATAAAATTATTACTCAGCCTTAACCATGACTTTTGGTTTAATATTTAAATAAAATGTAACAAATGATATCAACAAATAACTAAAGTAAAACTCAATAAAATTATTTTTCAGCTTTAACCATAACACTTAGGTTGAATATTTAAATAAAAAGTAACATTAAATTAAAAAATAACATTAGTTAATTAGATTAAAACTTATATTCAGACTTAACCATGACTTTTGGTTTAATATTTAAATGTAACAAATTATGTCAATTATTAGATTTATTATTCACAGTCTGAAGAGTTGCCTTTTGGTCGACTTGTAGATGGAATAGACCTAATATAATTTGTATATTCTGGTGGTATTATTCTTTTTTTCCAGTAGAAATAGTAAATCATTCTTTTTTGCCTCACTTATGGGCATTGGTTTTGTGTATGCTGGTTTTAATACAATGTTGTCCCAATCACTGCATAGTGCTTTTCTTTTAGTACATTGAGTTATATCAATTTCATAAAATTCTGTATCATTTAAATTATATTTGTACTGAATAGTGTTGGGCTTAGACTTTTCAAAGCGTAGCCATTTAATTTTTAACCACTGAACTTTTACTGGACCATTAGACGTATCTTGTAAATTATTTACAGTGCGTTTAGTGGTATTTTGTATAACTTTAGTTGTAAGATTGTTTAAATCATAAAATTCAGAATGAATCAAAGTAGTTACGTTATAAGGGCCTGGATTTAATCTTGCCGATGATATAATTAATGCCCATTCTCTTGTAGTGTATATTTTTTATGTTTTCTGTACCTCTCTATTGTTGCATTCATAGCATCTTTCTCTAAATATGAGTGTCCCGTTTCCATATATTTGAGATCAATTATTTTTAAATTAGTTATTTTGTTTACAGCATATAACATAGCTGCACAAACATTTTTATTGCGGTTTTGTCCTCCGCATGAATCAGAAAAAGAAGAAACATGATGAACAGTGGTCGGTAGCTCAAATAGGTATTTCAATAAACATGTGCCTATCTCAACACTACCCTTTTTTCCACTAATTTCGTCCCACACATAGCAGTGACTATCTTTATTAAAAGTGTACACATCGTCACTTAACACATAAAAATAAAACTCAATTAATTGTATAGTTTATGCTAAAATGTTATAAGTACACGTGCAGCACTTAACACATTTCAGAAATAACAATTTTCATTATAGTACTTATCACAAAATAGAACGCTATCTATTGACTTAAATATGTACTATATCACTTACCACATACTTGCAAACATACAATTATACCTTTTCTTATACAATGCACTCAACTCATTTTCGACGAAAAATGTACTTACAACATTTTTGAATTAAGCCATCGATATATAACATTTTAAGTTTTGAAAACGTAAAATTTTATTTCGGGGATTTAATTTTTACATAATTATACCAACATAATGTGTATTATTATAGTAATATTAAATTTCATTGTTAATTTTTTGAAAATTATTTATAGTTATTTATTTATATTATTATTATTATCTATATTTTGAATGATATTTTTGAATAGTATGTTTTTAACTGTATTATTTGAGTATTTGACGTATCGATCTTTCGAAATATTTTTATATGCTATACCTATTTGTGAAGTTGTTAGGTTAGTTAATTTGAATTACACGTAATATATTATCGTAATTTATTGAAAACAAAATATTATTTATAAATTATAATATATAATTTTTTTTAACAATATAAATTA
>NC_042493.1:39169351-39170870 GCF_005508785.2 Acyrthosiphon pisum | reverse complement strand
TTTCATATTGCACTTGCAATACGGGTACTATTTTTTCGGGTTTTGTGTTTTGTGTTAAAAACGGGGTACAACTTTTTTGCGGGTTGTGTGTTTCGTGTTAAAAACTGGGTGCAATTTTTTCCGGGTTTCGGGTTTTGTGTTAAAAACCGGGTACAATTTTTTACGGGTTTCGGGTTTCGTGTTAAAAACCGGGTACAATTTTTAGCGGGTTTCGGGTTTCGTGTTAATACCCGAGTAAAATTTTTTGCTGGTAACCCGGGTTCAAACCCGTATTGACTCCCTGCATTAAACGCTAATGACGTCATGGTAACATTCTCGGTGTTAATAATAATTAATAATAAAATAAAATGATAATATATCTAGTTACCTAATTATCTTGATTATAATAACATGCACTTTTAAATTTTTGAATTCAAAAGATCGTCAATATTATATATAGTCATGAAAATCTTTCAATAATTCTGAACTCTGAAGAAAAGACATTAACACAGTATTGTCTAAATATGTGAGAAAAAATTGAATTGTGAAATATCTAAAAACATGTATTTATGTAAAAATATGTAAATTCAAATATAGCTCGTTTTATCAAAAGTCTTGTGATAGAAATTTATCACTTGCCGAAATTAGTTTATCATGTCGCAGAGAAAATATGTATTTACATATAAATCCGAGCCCTAGTAATTACTAATTCAACTACAATAACTTAATTTCCTATTTAGTATGCTGGTGAGACCAGGCGAGTGTTGTAGACTGGAATTTAATATGGAGTTAGGGGTTTTATAATAATTTAATTTTTCACAATAAATAAATACATACATTTATATACTTATTTATATGTTTGAAAAAGTGTTACTTGTAGAGACATGGTTATTTTTTTAGAATAAATAAATTGTGAAATTCACTTAGATAATAATGTTTGTTTGAAAATATGAACTAATTATCATAGTAGCATAATTGATGTACACTTAATATATTTTACATTATTGTATCTATTTGTAATAATTAATAATCATAAATTTATTTAATTTTGTATGCTTAAATTATTTTAATTGTAATAAGTTATTACTAATAACTATGTCTGCTATTGTCACAGTATTCACAAGTTCAATGGCGAATTAAAATAGGAGTGAAATGATTTTTTAATATAATATATTTTTGTAATTTTAAAAATTAAAACCTATCTATTTTAAACTTTTTAGGTGTTGTGATCCTGCTTTTTCCGAACGATTTCCGCACAATACCATTGCTCTTATTTACAGCAGCATCACATATTATATCTTATAAAGTGTTGGTGTAATAATTTATTTATTTATTTTATTATATTTTACGTAGTATTAATATTGTAATTGTTTGTTTATACTTTATATAGAGTAATATTAACCCATTAGCGCCCAGCGTTAACATATGGCAACGTTTATAGGCTCTATTTATAACTTTTTTTCCGCGCATATTATCGTTATCGCAATCGAAACAATAGATGTTTATCAACATTATAACATGTCTAGTTTGTGATTGAACA
>NC_042493.1:39156906-39167507 GCF_005508785.2 Acyrthosiphon pisum | reverse complement strand
AATCAGAAACATTGTCGATGACAATGTTGGAAACACGCTTTAAACTGTTACTGCAAGTATTTGTTTTAAGCTGACTAAATTCACTCAAAATCAATAATTTAGTACAAGGATTTATCACACTCACGTATCATATGAGTTACTTTTAAATGGTATCAAATACGATTGAATAATATATTGTAATTGTACTTTCATTATTTTTTTATACCGATATAGTAAAATTGATAATATAAAATATAAAATTACTAACATGTATATGTAGGTAATACTATTGTTATTCCATTATTATTATTTTTATTATAACATTTTATTGTTGAAAGTTGATTTTATAATAACACTGATTACAGTAGACTACCCTTTAAAATACTGAAAAAAATTACTATCTTCAGTATGGTACACTTATCAGTTGCCCCCAATCTCCCAACAAATAGTGGGCCGGTTAAAAAGTATTTTCCCGGGCTGGTCCGAAATTCCAATCCGTCCCTGCATACATTTATTTAATTTTGTATGCTTAAATTATTTTAATTGTAATAAGTTATTACTAATAACTATGTCTGCTATTGTCACAGTATTCACAAGTTCAATGGCGAATTAAAATAGGAGTGAAATGATTTTTTAATATAATATATTTTTGTAATTTTAAATATTAAAACCTATCTATTTTAAACTTTTTAGGTGTTGTGATCCTGCTTTTTCCGAACGATTTCCGCACAGTACCATTGCTCTTATTTACAGCAGCATCACATATTATATCTTATAAAGTGTTGGTGTAATAATTTATTTATTTATTTTATTATATTTTACATAGTATTAATATTGTAATTGTTTGTTTATATAGAGTAATATTAACCCATTAGCGCCCAGCGTTAACATATGGCAACGTTTATAGGCTCTATTTATAACTTTTTTTCCGCGCATATTATCGTTATCGCAATCGAAACAATAGATGTTTATCAACATTATAACATGTCTAGTTTGTGATTGAACAAATACAATCAGTTTATCATGCAGTGTAGTCTCGGAAACACTGTTTTGTTTTTAGGAATATTACAATCGACGAAAAAATGGATCTTTATTTCGAGTAAGTAGATTTTAGCATACTTAAATATTTTTTTGAGCCGCTGTTTTTCATTATTTACTTTTACGACATTCTAAGAATCATTTTAGAATAGTTTGGAAGTATTTTGATAATATTTAACATAGTTATGGCTGTCTAAGTATCGGTGTTGCCATATGGAAACGATAGGCGTTTCGATACATAGATACTAAGTTATTACTTTTTTTTCATTTTGAAAGGCAAGGTTTTTCGCTTTCTGAAGCATTGGATATACATATTATTAAATTATGATGAGATGGAGCGGGATATTTTTATTGAGCCACCTCATCCTAGTGTCGATACTGATGAAGATTCAGGTGATGAAGACGGGAGTGGGTAAGATATAACATACTAGTTGATGTTATCATATTTTTGTAAATAAATTTCGTATTTTTATAGTTTAGTTGATAATCTGTCATCTCGACAATTGACGGCAAATGCTGAAATTAGGCTGGGAAACAATGAAAGATTAGGTAACTTTTATGACGAACTAGTTCAACCTACAGAAATTTCGAGTCATAGACCACGTCATGAAACATTGGTTGTAACACCCGAAAAACATCTAAAGTGGTTAGAGGCTAGGAAAAAATCCAAACAAATATCTCGCTGGGAAAAGGGGGCATATTTTGACATCGAAAAATCCACTTCATTTCCCAAACCTGAATACTCCAGGTATAAAAGTATGTCCGGTACAGAAATTTTCGAAAAAAATTTATTGATACCGAAATTATTGAACATTTAGTTGTAGAAACTAGACGGTATGCATTATTTTTAAACTGCCCTGATCCAAAAATAACAGCAGAAGAAATTCGTTGTTTTATTTCGATATTATATGTCAGTGGATATAATAATTTGCCTTCAAAACGTCATTATTGGGATTCAAAAAATGACATGAAGAATTTGGCTGTAACCGAATCAATGCGACGAAATAGATTTTTGCAGATTTGTCGATTTTTACATCTCGCAAATAATATTGATATCAATCAAAATGATAAAGCATGGAAAATACGCCCAGTTATGGAAATGCTAAAAAAAATGTATTAAGAACTTTATTCCTGTACAACATCTAGCCTACGATGAAAGTATGATAAAATATTTTGGGCGACATGGTTGCAAGCAGTTCATTCGTGGGAAACCAATTAGATTTGGATACAAAGTATGGTATCTAAACACAAAAGATGGGTACTTGGTAAATTTTGAACTGTATCAAGGCAAAAGCCCTAAATCTAACACCGTTTACGAACAACTATTTGGTAAAACTGCGAGTCCATTATTAGCAGTGTTGAGATTTATCTAGATAATTATTTAGTTATCTTTTATCTTATCTAGATAAATAGTTGCGTTTTATCATAGAACAATATAGAATCGAAACTCGATCAGCTGATGGGTGAATATGATCTGAAGTCCGAACAATGAAACTGTTTCCGTAACACTGACATGATGTTATACCCGTATTGAAAACCGTTTCCGCCTAATAGGCAGGGTATTCTGCGCGGGGTCGGGTTATTTCCACTGTTTACTTTTATCATAGATTACGTATGCCACGCCCCCCTGGAGACCATGTTCAAGGCTACAATCACCCGATTCGGCCAATTCACAGAGTTTCATACCCCTGGTTTTATCTAAATAGTTATCTAAGATAAAAAATTCATCCATCTAGATAAATTCGTCTCTAAACAAAAAAATGAAATACACTTTTTATTGTCAATTTATTTTTTTGATAATTAATACTTTAAATTAAAATTGTCGTCATCTCAGTAAAATAATTGTATGTTCATAATAATATTATATATAAGGTACCTATTATTTATTATTGATATTTTCGTTAGAGACCCAGCTTAGTGCTCAAATGAAAAATATACCTACATTTCATTGTTATCTTGTGTTGGTGACTCGTCAGCAGTAAATTAGAGGAAAAATATTATAATGGGTTTAATTTTATAAACTTATAAGCTATAAGTTATTTTTAGGTAGAGTAAGCTACTCAGTAGTCAGTCAGAGCTATATACCGCGTATTTAATTGTGTTTCCTAGTTCCGACGTGTACAACTGTACCGATACGGGTCAACTGTGTCAACCAACTGCATTTGGTCTTGAATTTTTAATTAGGTTTGGGTACGATTGATATTTTAAGTAATCGAAGCTATATATAAATCTTTATATAATTTTTATTTATCAGTTATAAACTAATAACTAATAAGTAAAAACATTATATTTGTAACAGTGTACCTATATCATTTACCCGGAATTCTGCACAATTGAAATGCTGTTGTGTTGTAGATGATTAAATAAATAATATTATAAATTAATTTTATACTAAAACTGTTGTAAAGGTCCATAATAACTAAAGTTTACTATGACGAGTTGTTTAAAATAGTTTTTTCTTGATATTATACCAAAAATTGAAAATGTTTCCTTCATCATGACATTTATACCTTAGTTATTGATTAATTATAATGTTCACTGCTAACATTAATTTAAACATAAAGTCAGTGTTTAAATAATATTGAAGTCCTAAGTAGTATCTAAGCTGTTCACTCAAAAGTTAGACTTTATAGCAGTTATTAAAAAAATTATCTTTTTTTTTATCTGGATAAAAATGTATTTATCTTTAATCTTTATCTAAATAGATTTGAATTTAGTTTCATATTATCTTTATCTTTATCTAGATAAAAAAGTACTTATCTAATCCCAACACTGATTATTAAAAGTCTTGAAGAACGATTTAAGTACATTTTTGATTTAACACATGCTAAAAGTAAACCATTTATTTTGTCAGCCATAAGTCATCCAAAATTTAAACTATCTTGGGTGCCAGTCAGATATTTAACTGTGTGCAAACAATTATTTATAATTTAATGTAATTTAGAATACTCAATTGAAAATAGAACTGATGAGAATGGTTCTAATGATAATGAAAACAGTGACCACGAATTTTATCAAATTCTTATTGGAGATACAGATGGTTCACTTGATCAAAATCATATTTCTTTTCAAAACTCAGTTAATATTCCTAAAAATACAAATCTTGCTAGTGTTCAAGCACTTTCGTTTTTGGATACAAAAAGAAAAAGAACTAGACATTTTAAATAATTTTCCAATTGTTAAAAAAGTTTTTTTTAAATATAATACAACCTTACCATCATCTGCCCCTGTTGAGGGGTTGTGTAGCCAGTGGTTCACAGATTTTAGTTCCCAGGAGAAACCGGTTTAGCGACAACCCATTTGAAATGTTGTTATTCTGCAGGTGTTTTAATAATAATAAATAATTTTAACTAAGCCTTATAACTAAGCATAAATATTGTTATATTATTATTTTATTTTTAATAGTTACTTAAATGATCAAACTGAAACAGAAAGTTACTGTAAATTGTTAAAAGTGTAAGCATTAGTATAGTTTTTCAACTATTTAGAATTTTAAACTTTAGTGGCAACCCTGCTAAGATTATAATATTATATACTTGCATACTCATTACTTATTGTTATTCTGTATTGTTATTGATGTAATTTAAGAAATATTTGGTGCTTGAATTTACTATTTTTATGTTATTTAAACCTTTTGGCTATTATACATTTATAAATTATAAGTTATGATTAGAAAAATGTGACATTATTATCAGTATTTACTATAATAATTAATATGTAATTTTTTTTTGTGATTAAGTAGGTACTTAAGTAAGGCAGTACCTGACTAATGAATAATGATACACTTAATTACTACAATAAATACCTTTACTGGTAATTCAAACCAACAAATAACTTTTTTTTTAATTATCTATTTTTTATCTAGATAAAAATGTATTTATCTTTTATCTTAATCTAGATATTTTCAAATTTTTTATCTATTATCTTTATGTGACACTCCGACGACTCGTTGGATTTCGTCGCGGCCAACACGAAATAACAAAACACGGGATGTGCGATGAATTCGGATAACTTTTATTAGAACAGTAAATAACAATTTATATTTAAGGCGAATGCCGGTCTCGCGTACGTTGTGGAGGTTATATGCTCGTCGCGAGTCGCGTGTGCGAGATGGTCGATGACGTTTGTGGACGGTCGTGCCGTCGTTGCAAAGCCCAGAGACCTGTGGTCGTGACGGCAAGACGGCGGACAAGAAGACACGTGCACGTGCAGTCGAATCGAGGAAATCACGGGTGCGAACGGACGAGGTTCTTAGGGGTCTTTCACACGAAGCCACCGGAGCAGCGCCACCATGGTCGCGCCACCAGAAAAGCACCGCCACTATTCATGCTTCCAGAAGCGCTTCTGTGTTTCGTATGTTTTGATGCAGGTTGTTTTCACTACAAATTACCAATCATAAAATACATACTGCACTACATAGTAATTAGTAGCTCTAGTTCAGTTCCAAAATGGAAGTCGAAGAGCTAGCATGTGTAGCTTATCTGTACAATCGTGTTGTACGCAGACGAAAAAAAAATCGAAAGTTTTGGGTTCATCCACTATTGTCTGACCGTTCTACTAAAGGTCTATTTAATTTATTTTATAATGATTTAAGAAAATACGAAGACAAATTTTTTAATTATTTAAGAATGACTGTTAATTCGTTTGACGAATTAATGGAACAACTTCGAGAAGATTTAACGGGTCAACAAACAAATATGAGAGAATGTATTTCACCTGTCGAAAAATTAGTCGTAACTTTAAGGTAAAGTATAATTTTGGTTAATAAATAGTAAATACTTACGTGTACGTACAAGCTACATAAATAAACAATGACATCTAATATTGATCTTACTGATTTATTTTTATTTGAGAAAGATTAATGCCAAATATAATACATTATTATAAAAATACACATTACAAATGAAAAATATTAAAATAAAAAAAAATATACACTGTCTGGTTTAAAATTAGATGACATAGTTGTACTATTTGGTTAGGTTTGGGTTGAATAGATCTGTCTCAATATATGAGTCTGTAGAATTTTCAGTTGAATTGTAGTTTGGTGAAGCCAGTGGAGTTGAAGTACTTGAATTATGTTGTGTTGCAGATGTAGGTCTTATTTGACTATTGAACTGATTTTGTGAAACTGTTTGATAATTTGGATCTGAATATAGTTGGTTTGTTTGATGTATAGAACGACTTGTACATGGATCTTGATTAATGTGAGACATTATATTTTGACTGCTGAGATTATATTGCTGAGGAGAAGATATTACATTTTGACCGCTGAAATTATACTGTTGAGGATGAGACATTACATTTTGACTGCTGAGATTATATTGTTGAGGTCGTTGAGGATGAGACAAATTTAGAGAAGCTGGATATGTATTTATTTGAGCATTATTTATTACTTTCATCAAATCCATTTTAACTGAAAAACGTAAAGGCTCGGGTATTTGTTTCAAATCCTTTAATAAAGACAACAAAAACAATCTATCAGCGTCTTCCTCGCAGTGTTTTGCTTGTTCTTCACGAAGTTCAACACTCTTGTGTAATGCACTAATTATTTCGTTTTCAACTGAAGTTCTTGGATTAGCTTTTTTTTTCTTAGAACTAGGTTCATTATTCAATACATTTCTATTAAAAGAACCGCTTAAATCATCTCCACTTTCATCACCATCTGGTGTTATATTTGTTTCGGTAGGTTTATTTTGAATAATAGGTAATAAGAACAATAACTGATTGTAGTAGACATAAGGATTTTTTCTAGAAGTTTCAGACCCAGATTTAAGTTTTTTAACTCTGGCCAACTCTCTAGAAAAACAATCACGTAGACTTTTCCATTTTCGTTGTAAATTTATTCCTAAAAAAGAATAATTGTGTATAAAAGTATGTATTACCTAATGCATGTTATATTCTGAACGGACAGATATTACAAGGATTTTTATACAAATGTATTCAACATTTTAATTTTAGTATAAACTTAAGAATTTTTGAACTCTCAAAAGTACCAACTAGATAAGTATATTTAATTTAGTTTTAATTTTATGCAGATATCTTGCAAGTGGATGTTCATTTACGGAATTACACCATGAATATCGTCTTAGAATTTCTACTATTTCTGGATTTGTTGCTCAAGTTTGTGAGGCTATATGGAATAGATTGAAAGATGAATTTATGCCTCAACCCTCAACACAAATGTGGCTCGAAATTTCAAATAAATTTGAAACATTTGCAAATTTTCCGAATTGTATAGGCGCCGTTGATGGTAAGCATATCAGAGTAATAAAGCCTACTGACGCTGGTTCATTGTATTTCAATTACAAGCATTATTTTTCTATTGCATTGATTGGTGTTTGTAATAGCAACTACTCATTTGTAGCAATAGATGTAGGTGCTTATGGAAAGAGTAGTGATTCTTCAATTTTTAAAGAATCTATGTTTTATAAAAAAATGATGAAGAATACTTTGAATATTCCTGATCCAAAACCAATTTCAACATTAAATGCAGAACCAATGCCACATGTGTAATGAAACACAATTGGTTGGTAATTATGTATGTTTATTTATTTTGAACCAATCTGTTCATCATCTGAATTTAATACAATTAAGATGTTTTATATAACAATATTTTCTTTTTTGTATAAATTAGACTTAGTTATACTCCGAAGAGTTTACAATAAAAATATTTATTGGGGTTACATACAGGGGTGGGAATCTGAACATATAACTCACGGATCTGGTCTGGTGGTTTGATGGTCCAGTGTAGGATTGATCGGATATGAATTGCAGTACAATGGGTCGGACGGCGGCAGCAAGGGCTCGACGTTCACAACGATAACACTCTTACGACTGGTTGGACGGCGGCGGCGATGGCTCGGCGTTCGCAACGATAAACACTCTTACGAAAGGTTGGACGTCGGCGGCGATGGCTCGACGTTCGCAACGAAAAATGGTCAGGGTGGCCAATACGACAAGCGTCGTTGGTTGGTGGGGTAGTCTGTAGCGTTTCCGTGTCTACCGGTCACTGAGTACCGGCCGGCTTACGCAGACTAAGGCAAGGCGCTGTGAGGTCGTTTGGCGGAGGTTTCCGTGTCTACTGGTCACTAAGTACCAGCCGGCTTACCTACACGCCGCACTCGTAGGTATGCGACGAATAGCAGTTTTCGTTATTTGACTTAGTTCGAATATACTTAAAACCCTTTTCTCAACATGAGATGATGACTATGACTTCACAGATTTAGAATTACATCGGACTTTGGTTTTATGTTCAGGGGTTTATGTGTAAAGGGTGATTTTCCGGAGGGCGGCGAGCGTCCGGAAATCATGGGCGGTGTGGAGCGCGATCTGTGTTGGCGGTGTGTAGTTGTGGCTGTGCTTTGCCGGTTGCGTTCACCTTCTAGCACGCGGTGCCTGTTTTGTGCGGAGATGTAGTAACGGGCAACGAGAGTGCGCCACATAAATGGGCACTCCGTTTTATCCCGTTACACATGTAATAGTAGGCGACGAAGCATTTGGTCTATCGGAAAATATAATGCGACCATATGGTGGAAAAAATTTAACCGTGACAAAAAAAATTTTCAACTATCGACTTTCGAGAGCTCGAAGATATATAGAGTGTACATTTGGAATCCTTTCCAATAAATGGAGGATTTTTCATCGACCATTAAACGTTAAAATTGATTTTGCTCAAAATATAATCAAATCTTGTTGTATTTTACACAACTTTGTAAGGGCAAGAGATGGATATCGTTATGATGATACTTTAACAGTTCAAGGATTGGAAAATATAGAAAACACAAATATGACAAGAGGATCACAAACTGCACAAACTGTGAGGGATAAGTACGCAAATTATTTTGTAACTGATGGTGAAGTAGAATGGCAATACAGTAAAATTTAAGATTTTATAATTACATTTTAATAAGCTAATTATCTAAAATAGAGATATAAATATATTATATATTAAATAGGTACAATATATTTATAATATAAATTCAATATTTAAATGCTTTTTATTGTAAATAAACATTTTTAAATAAAGTTTAATTCATATGATTTAGAAATAATATATAAGGATATTATTTATACAAGTATAATAAGTACACATAATATTATATAGGTAATATATGTATAATAAATATACATTTTGGATATTTTAGCTAAATAGTAATTATTATTTATTTATTGAAATAAATATGGTAAATATGTACTATAGACCAGGGTTGGGTGAATTTATGTTTTAAATTTGTATAGGTACACCATGATGTATTATACATTTTTATACATGTATAAAAGTTAGTTTTATTGTTATTTCTATTTTTTCTCTCATAAAATATAATATAACTACTAAAATATAAAATAATAAAATATAATATAATAATTACTATAATAATAATAATAATAATAATTACATGTATATATAATACGTGCCAACCCTGCTATAGACATATACTTAGGTACTTTTATTATTATTTATTTTTATTATTTTCACTATTATTTTTTTTAACTCACCAATTTCTTTTTTCTCTTGGACTGTATTATCTTCATTGGAAAATATATCAGTCAATTCTTCCCAACATTTTCTTTTTACATCGCGAATTGAATACTCGCTACAGGCTGAGTTCCATATTGCTGGACGATTTTCAATTTCTATAATGAACTTTTCGGTGTCAAAGTGACTATCCATGTTAAAAATATTGACAGCGTCAAAAACAACGTCAACACGCGCCACTGGCAGTGAGTCGAATGAAAAGATTTGTGTTTTTACATTACAACAATATACATTTAATTGGTGACGCTTCTATTTTGGTCGCGCGTTCAGATAGTCTGGTCGCGCAAACTTCTACGAGTGGCGCGGCCGACTTGGTGGCGCCACCATGTGTGAAAACCTTCATTTAACTATTAATATCTTGTGGTGGCGCGACCATGGTGGCGCTGCTCTGGTGGCTTCGTGTGAAAGAGCCCTAAAAGGCACGTTCACACTCACCAAAAGTTACCTCGACGATCGCTAAGCCGAACTGAGGATTGGCGACCAAACGATAACAACAGTACTCACGAAAGGCTGTCCGCAGGGAAGCGGGTACGGCCCGCACTTGTGGAGATACGCCGTTAACCCGCTCCTGTCAGAGAACTTGCCCGTAGGTACTGAGTTAGTCGCGTATGCAGATGATCATCTGGCGCTGCTGGTCTCCGGAAAGAACCGTGCCGAGCTTACGGCAAGGGGAAACGCCCTCCTCGGAAGAGCTATGCTTTGGGCGAAAGAGCGTAAGCTCGTATTCTCCGCACCTAAGTCGCAGACACTATGGCTGAAGGGATCACTCTCTAAGCCGCTGGATCTCCGGCTTGGGGGCGTCAGAATAAAGCCGACGATCAATGCGAAGTATCTCGATGTGACGTTTGATCAAGGCATGAAATTTAGCGATCATCTGGCGGAAAAAGCCAAGAGCACTAACGCCCTGTTTGGTAGACTGCATGGGGTCGCGAAAACCAAATGGGGGTTAAAGAGTAATGCGTCGTTGCGACTGTACAAATCGGTATTCATCCCTCAAATGGGATACGCGGCTTCTACCTGAGCCCATGACTGTATGTCATGGCGGTCC
>NC_042493.1:39155138-39156856 GCF_005508785.2 Acyrthosiphon pisum | reverse complement strand
GTCTTGATTTTGTTCATCCAGTTGATTCGATCTTTCTAAATAAATTATATTTGCAGTTTTTTCAATTATTTCATTTTTTGTTGTTTCAGATAGTGAATTATTATTATTAAATGGAATGTTTTTGAAACGTGGATCCAAAAAAGTACACCTACATAATGTTTTACTTTTATCAAAGTTTTCCATGCGTCTCGTTTTTCCATGTTATCTAATAGTTGTTTGATAATCATCAGTGTCCTTTCATTAAATTCCATTGTATGCAACTTTTTGCATGCATTTAATAAGCCTTGAGTTAATACTATGACTATAGATGCAGTCATGTACGATTCACCACTGACTGCTCTAGTAGCCTCTTCAAAAGGTCTGAGTACAGTACACAATTCTTTTATTATAGACCATTCATCACTGTTTAAGGTTTGAGGTGCCTTATCAAGCAGACCTAATGTCCCCCTTATAGGATTTTCTAGTTCAATAAAACGATTCAACATATAATACGTAGAATTCCACCTAGTCTGGACATCTTGGAGTAATTTTTTAGGTTTATCTATCCCATTATTTATTTGATAAGTTTTGAGTTTATTATTGGCTATTGTACTTCTACGAAAATATGTGACAATGGTTTTAACTTTATCAATAAGTTCGTTTTCTAAAGTAAGAGCTGATTGAACAACCAAATTTAAGATATGAGCAAAGCATCCCAAGTGTTTAAGTTGAAGTGTACCTAATGCATTTTCGATATTAGTAGCATTGTCAGAGACAGCTAACTCTATTTTGCCTTTAAGTTGCCATTCATCAATAGTTTTTTGGATTTGTTCACTCAAATTTATGGCAGTATGGTTTTCATTAAATGAAGAACAACTTATGAGAATCGACTGTAAACTAAAATTTGAATCAACAAAATGTATTGTGATGGCCATAAAACTTTCGTTGTTTCGAGATGTCCAACAGTCGGTTGTTAAACACACATGTTTTGCTTCCTGTACTACTAACTCTTTAACTTCTCTCAATCGCTTTTCATACAAGGCTGGAATATATTGTTTAGCGATTGAATGGCGATTAGGAAGTGTATAATTAGGGTTCAACATTTTAACGAACTGTTTAAAACCCTTGTCCTCAACTAATTTAAAAGGTTGGTAATCTTTTGTGAATAAATTTAAAAGTGACTGATCTATATCTTTTTTCATATCAACTGTCATTTTTTTTTGAATGTATGTAGCTATAGACAGTTATTTACGTTTATGAGATTTCGCATTATTATCAGCATGCATTTGGCTTTGACCAGTTACTATTTGAGAAAAAGCATTTGCATTTGCATTTGATGGAGCTGAATCAATTAATGAAGTTTCTTGAGAAGTACCTGGTATAGAGGTAGTTGATGGCAATGATATATAAGAAGAATTTATCGAATTGTCATTAGTATGATGTTTACTACTAGGGTCATCAATACTGGATTCAGTTGATTGATTCTAGTTTTAATAACAACAAGAGTAAAGAATAATTAATTAAACCAAAAAATTAAGTCGTTTTAATGTGATATTAATTTATAAATTTACTTACTTCATTTATACTTTGTCCTTGTTTTAAAAATATAAAATGACGACTAGATAAGTGTTTTTATAGATTAGTTAGTGTCGACTTATAAGAATAAATTTTACGGCATATATCACACTTAGCATTGACATTGTCTTTAATTGTAAAATAAGCCCACACTGAGCTGCTTC
>NC_042493.1:39153615-39155088 GCF_005508785.2 Acyrthosiphon pisum | reverse complement strand
TTATGAGAATCGACTGTAAACTAAAATTTGAATCAACAAAATGTATTGTGATGGCCATAAAACTTTCGTTGTTTCGAGATGTCCAACAGTCGGTTGTTAAACACACATGTTTTGCTTCCTGTACTACTAACTCTTTAACTTCTCTCAATCGCTTTTCATACAAGGCTAGAATATATTGTTTAGCGATTGAATGGCGACTAGGAAGTGTATAATTAGGGTTCAACATTTTAACGAACTGTTTAAAACCCTTGTCCTCAACTAATTTAAAAAGGTTGGTAATCTTTTGTGAATAAATTTAAAAGTGACTGATCTATATCTTTTTTCATATCAACTGTCATTTTTTTTTGAATGTATGTAGCTATAGACAGTTGTTTACGTTTATGAGATTTCGCATTATTATCAGCTTGCATTTGGCTTTGACCAGTTACTATTTGAGAAAAAGCATTTGCATTTAAGTACCTTGGGTTAACAATTTAACAGTCATAATAATAATATTCCTATATAATTTAAAATTTAAACTTCAAAACATATTACAAGTACTTAGCAATGTAAATTTCTATGTAATTCTATATAAGATCACTTAGATCTAATACAGATGATGTAGACTGAGATAGAAATTCTTGTACAGGTGTTTCAACTGAACTTGCTGAAGACTGTTTGGAGGGTCTACACGACTATTCAAGTTATAGAAACTTAAATTTGTTTGTGGTGATGGATTTTGATAGAAACTATTATATCTTACCATGTCCGCATCAAAAAGTATATTATTAATATAGTGTTAGACAATCTATCTAGTCAGTTTCGAGTAAGATCTTCATTTGTTTGCCACATGAGCTCCATATATTGTGCATTCATCAGTATGCATTTCAGCATGTTAAACGCTTCATCAATCTTAGTATCATATGTACTGGCTGTATTTTTCTTACTCTTTTTTCGTTGTTGATTTTGATTCCCAGAACTAATAAATCCATCAACATTATCATTGCTGCTGGGTGATGGCATTCCTTGTAGTCCTTGAGACAGTACCTCTATTGATGGTCCCTGTATTTCAGAAATGTCCAACAAAGAGTTCGCACCAGTGTCATTGTAGATATCCATAGAAGAAGGTTCTTGAACTTCACTCGGTAGCTGAAAATAAAATATGCTTTTAGTTAATTATTTATAAAGAAGTGCATGTGCATGTAAAGAAACAATAACTTTTAAATATAATATATTATACCTATATAATATATGACTTATTTCTATTTAATTACACAAATAATTTATTGAACACAAGTTGTTGGTATACGACATGCGTACCTATATTTAAAAATAAAATAATATATACCAATTTGAAAACTAAAAAAAAAATTATAAATTTTTTAAATTTATAATTCATATTATATACTTATTTAAGTATATATATTTTTTTAAATGTTTTTTTTTTATAATTGAGGTTTCATTATTTAATTTTTTTACATTTGCCTTTTAATA
>NC_042493.1:39150235-39151621 GCF_005508785.2 Acyrthosiphon pisum | reverse complement strand
TCCGAAATTTTAAAACTATTAATGACAATACGTACAAATACTGCGTCATGTGAACGAAATTTTTCCTGCTTGAGAAGACTTAAAACTTACCTCAGATCAACTATGGGACAAGAAAGACTGTCTGATTTAGCAATATTACAAATTGAAAGGAATCGAGTTATAGATTCCAAAATTGTAATCGATGAGTTCAACGCAGCAGCAACTGTACATGGTAGACGTTTAAGTTTAATTTAATTTTGTTGATTAATATGTATTAATATTTATTATATCAATGTAATAAATTACAGTATTGACTAATTATTTTAATTTGTATAATACAATTTACTTACTTCATATTAATGATAATATTAAATTGTGTATACAATTTTGATCGAGTGACTGGAATTGAGTAATAAGTTGTAAATAAATTTGCAAGTGAAACGAGGGATTTTGACATTTTGTAGAAAGTTTGTAACTTTCCTGATTAGTTTTGCACCCCCTGAATTTTAGCGAAATTACGCCTATGCACATAGTCTTACAATCACCAGTTAATAGTGGCAGTGAATTCTACAACTATAAGTCTTTTTTTAGTATCGTTCTGTTTGTATTAGTCGATGCAGATTATAATTACATTTTTGTCGATGTTGGGTGTCAGGGACGTATTTCTGACGGAGGTGTATTCAAAAATAGTGAACTATTTGAAAAAATTGAAAGAGGAAACATGAACTTACCACCCCTAAAGCCACTGCCAGGAAAAAACATTGACTTGCCATATTTGATTCTTTCAGATGAAGAATTTACCTTAACAACTAATGTTATGAAACTATATTCTGGGACACATGATGTAGGATCCAAGGAAAGAGTTTTTAATTATCGTTAAAGTCGTGCGTGAAGAACTGTTAAAAACGTGTTTGGAATTTCATCTGCAGTTTTTCGCGTATTAAGGGAACCACTTTTATTGTAACCCGAAAGAGCCCAAATTGTCGCCATGACAATTGTTCATCTACACAACTTTTTACGAAAAAGTAAAACCTCTAAAAATGTATACAATCTACCAGGAACTTTCGATAGAGAAGAAGAGGGTCAGATAATACACGAACGTCAGAAAATACATCATCACTACTACCTATAAGAAATATACCTCGATGACCCCTCTTAATGCACAAGCAATAAGGGAAAAATTTGCTGATTATTTTTTAACAAATGGAAGTTTATCGTGGCAAAATGTTTAATTTGTATAATAGTGCCTATTATTCTATCTGTGAGTTAATGATTTGTAGTTTATATAAAATTGATACAAATATATGTTAAGTAAGTTTATGTTTTATATTTTATACATTTATAGTTATAATTTGTACCTATTATTTTATCAACTATTTTTAAAGCATTATTCATTTTTTAATTTTT
>NC_042493.1:39149402-39150185 GCF_005508785.2 Acyrthosiphon pisum | reverse complement strand
GTGCAATTCGTTGCCCATTAAAGACCTATAATTATAAACAACACTCATGGTAACCTTGGTAACCATAGTAACCATGGATCATGGTAACTTAATAGCCATGAAATCTTGGTAACCTTAGTAACCATGGCAACCTTGGTAACCATGGTAACATGGTAACCTTAATAGCCATGAAATCTTGGTAACCTTAGTAACCATGGCAACCTTGGTAACCATGGTAACATGGACACACAGACACACTGACATACATTCATTTTTATATATATAGAAGATTATTATGTTTCTATGGAAACTGTCCGTTTATAAGCCAATACGAGCAAAATACAAATACAAAAATGAAAAGATGGCATGATCGATAAGAACGATATCTTTTTTTTTTTATTTGTAAAAATTATATAATAATCTGTATCATTTTAATGCTTGAGGATATACGATGTTCTTTGTTTTTCCATTCGGACAATAAATGTAGAGATTTTTCGGGTCACCGCCTCTTGAACATGCCACATATAATTGTCCATGAGAGAAGCACATAGGATCAAGTAGAAGTTCCGTACATTTCAATGATTGACCTTGAGATTTATTTATGGTGAAGGTGAATGCAAGTTTTACCGGGAACTGAAGGGTCCGGTGCAAGAACCGGGTATCTCCACTTTTTTTCGAAACACATGTTTTTGCATTTTCTGATAAAGAATAATTTTGTCGACATTTAGGTGCAATAACGAGGTATATCCGTTTATTAGATAAGCTTATATCATACAAATGGAGATACCTGGTTACAGTGTTCGG
>NC_042493.1:39146967-39147958 GCF_005508785.2 Acyrthosiphon pisum | reverse complement strand
GTATCGATCATTCGAAATATTTTAATTTTATAATCTTTTAAATATGGTATTTATCTATATTAAGTAAAACTTGTAAAATCTACTTCTAATAATAATAATTATTATTTACATACCATTAAAATATTATTAGGAAACGTCATATTTTATTTCAGGGATATATCTATCTATATATATAAAAGTAAGTGGCGGTTTCTATTATCCTTTTGATCTCGAAAACTACCCGACCGATTGACTTGAAATTCAACATAGATATTCAGCTACATCTGAGGAAGGTCAGAACCGACATGAAAAACCCACTCGATGTCTTTCTCGGTCACCAGGTCGAGACGACTGCATGTAAATATTTTAATGTATATTTTATAACTAGCTGATCCCGTGCACCTCGTCGCCCATTAAAAATACCTACTCCATATGTATTAATCTCTAAACGTTAATTAACATAATCAAAAAGGGATTATTATTCCGAAAGGGATCCATTATTCCGATGGCCACGCTTGGGTGTGTGCTGTAATTAATATCGGCATCATAGTGTAGTGCACAAAGGTTCAATTCGGTGGTTCGTCTGGATCGAGCACCCATTACTCGCATGGTCCCCAATCTTGCTTCTCGGTGCTCGTCTGTCTCGTGACTGACATTCACGGTTTGTCCTCACTCTGGTTTCTCTTTGCTCGTCTGTCCCGGATGAGCGGGCCCGGGACCGCCGTTCTCGGTCGGTACTCAACCTGGCTTCTCTTTGCTCGTCTGGCTCGGATAAGCGGGCCAGGGACTGACGTTCTCGGGTTGGTCCTCAACCTGGCTTCTCTTTGCTCGTCTGTTTCCGCGGCTCGTGTTTCCCGCTTCTTGCGTGCTAGAACTGCGGGACTATTTATCGATCGTTTGTTGTTGGGCATAATAAATTAACTAATAATAGTAGAAATTCTTATAATAGTTGCAATTGAATTCGGTTATAAATATGAATCGTTGGGCACTATAATAATAACAAACATTTTAA
>NC_042493.1:39129124-39146660 GCF_005508785.2 Acyrthosiphon pisum | reverse complement strand
TAGTAACCTAGTAACACTGTATCAGATCTGGATGGAGTGATTGATTTTACAATGTGTGTTTTTTAACACTTTTTTAACAATAACAATGCTTCAATTTTGGTTTCTGATTGGTTACTTTTTCTGATAGAAAAGTGAATCTAGTTAGTACTTGAAAAGATCCAATTCCCAATACTTTTGAAAAAATTCACGAAAAAAAAAAAGAAAATTGGGAAAATCGTGAGTTTCGGTGCAGTAACCGGGTATCTCCGTAGTTTTTAGTTAATTAATTATTATGAATCAATAAGTTGTCGTATTTTTCTCTACTATGTTTTATAACATAGCTTATGATACATAGTTTTAATGTTGCACAGTTTTGAACTATTTCTGATTATATTTTCACCTTGAATATTGTTGTTAAGTCAAAATATGGAAAAAAAAATTCCGTTTTGGTGCAATAACCAGGTATCTCCATGTTTATCTGTTTTTACGAATTAAATTATGTCCTTAAAATAATCTAAAATGTAAATATGTATACATGTAGAGGTAGCTCTTCATTTGGAGAATTCAAATATGCTTTTACAATATTTATACCCCCATTAGAAATAGAATAATTTGGTTATTTGTTTGTCCTGAACAATTTCAAAAAGTGGAGATACCTGGTTCTTGCACCGGACCCTACTGTAATCGCTAATAATATATAAACGTACATGCAGTTAAAAATTCCCATGGGGTGCAATGGCCCCCTTGGCACCCCCCTGCTGGCGCCTATGCTCACTGTAGCAAGTTACACCCAAAAGGAGTTGAACAATCATATTTTTTTTAAGAGTTGTGATTTTTTACGGGCAACGAAGTGCACGGGTTCAGCTATAAAAATATAATTATCATTAATACCACTAGAAACATTTCAATAGGTACGTTTTCATTAACCGTTTTTTTATATTTACTTGCCGATCACATTAAACGATAAAATTTGAATAAAAAATTACACATATCATCGTCCAAAAGCCAAATTAACAACCAATCACGGGCGAAGCTGTGACGGGTCGGCTAGTTATAATATATAATATAAAGGTATTATGCAAAAAATATTATTATAATATATAATATAAAGGTATTATATAAATATTAAAAAATAAGGTAGGTACAACTAAATACTTGAGTAAATAAATAATTGATTTTGTTTGTATAATAACAATTACAATCAATATATATTCCGAAATACTCAACCGTTTTGATATATTATATCACTGGGATGTGCGAGATACGTGTGTCATGTACGATACACGTATATGACGCATTATATTTATCTGTTATGAATTATCAAATTGTTTTTAAGATGATCGTAATATTACCAGGAGAGAGTTTTTACGAAAGAAAATTTTAGGAAAACCCACCGGAAAAGTAGGAAATATGGATTTAAAAAATACAACAGTGGCGTAACAGTGTATTATATATTGGTTGCTATTGGTTAATCAGGCATGTTTGTTGATTTGTATTATTATATTTTGTCAATTAATGTTTGTGTGTAGATTAAACATCTGGAAAGAAGACAGAATAATTTAGGAATGGTTAAATTTGGTTTTTTTTTATCCATCTGATATTAGTAGTTATGTTAGGTTAGGATTTTGTATTAATCGATCATATTAATCCACCATAGGTGGAATACGACAAACTTGGTATAACTTTGATACTTTAGAGTTAAATCATGCACCTACGTAAAAACAGCACGGGGTTCGCGATCTACCGTAGGTAGATTGCTTAACCTGATAATATACTGCTCCGAATCAGAATTTTTATTCCGGGAAACGGAAAAGTTTAGTTACATTTTAAAGTTTGAACACCATATTATACCAAATATTAAATAACGAATTGAAAAAAGTATGAGTCAAATAGGATTGGTACATTTAACGGACAACGAAGTGCACGGGATCAGCTACTTGTTTTATATTTTTAAATGAACATATATGGTGGCGTGGGGGCATCACCACCACGGGTTACTTTTCATGTAATGTCAGGTTGGGGCTACAGTCCCCCCAACATTTCAGCCCTAAATGCGCCACCGTCACGGTGTCGAATAACGATGTACTGTAATATTCTTACGAATTACGACAGTTCATCTACATTATACAAATATGCAAGCCTGGGCAAGTTAATGATAATTTTTAACTGAGTTAAGTTAAGTTAATGTAAAATATTTTAACTCAGTTAATAGTTAAAAGTTACCCTGTGTGCATTAATGTGATTTTAACATCCCAGCGATTGTATTTTTAAGTCTCAAATGTGACATCACATAACTACCACTATGTGATTTCCAATAGATGTTATGAAAAAAAGTGTTTATAATTATATTCTCTAAGATGTCACAAAGTGATTTCTATGCGATTTAAATTTTTAATAACAAATAGAAATAAGTATTCGATTACTATGTGAGTTTTTGTAGCGAAGTCGTATAGACTTATCAACTAGCAATAATGCAATATTGTTAAATGTGATATCTCACAGACATCTCGATCTCGTCATTGTGTGTCGTGAGATAATAAATTATCCTCATATCTAAAAATATAAATTATAAAAACTCCAATTGCTTATCATGATATTGAGATATCACAAAACATATTATAACGAGTGTTGAGTGAACGAAATTACGAAATATAAAGCCGTGAGTGAACGAGACACGAGCGTGCGTAAAGCGTACCTACTACACAATTGCGGTATTATTACTAAGTGAATACTGAATAGTGATGGATAGCTCCTCTTCTAAACAGGTAATTTGGTTTTACGATATTATAACTTATAGGTAGTATTTATATAAGTTTTAATGTGTGGATCATAATTCATAATACACTCATATGGTTAAATTATCTTTTAGATTCTGAGTGGAACGATGAATGTATTGATTTTACATAATGTGTTTTTTTTTTATTTTATTTTCTATTCATTTTTTATTTTTGGGTCTGTGAACACAGATTTAATAATTCCCTACAAAAAAAAAAAAAAATGTTATTTTACAGTGGGTTGTTGGTTACTTGCGATATTTATCATATCTCAGTTTTACATTTGGTCAAGTACAAGGTTCAATTCTGCACCAATTCCTGAGTGTAACAAGTTTATCATAGCACAACGCAATATACCGGGCGACCTTGAAGTCACGTTTATTTTGGTGTATGTTAAATACTGTTGAGTGTCCTCGTCGCCGTGTCTAATCTTTGGACTTTAGACTGTCCCTCGTTCGCCCGTCGGTCGCCACGCGTATGTATAGATTTAATTGTTCCGTAATCGCTACCGGTCTTCGTCTAATTAATTGCAACAAGTGTTGACGACGTCAATTACAACAATCAATTTAAGGTCCAGGTAACGGTCATTAGTCGGAAAAAGGGATACCTGAACAACATACCGATTAGCAGTAGCACAACGATAATTATTATTTAATACATTTTCGTATTTTTATGCCAAATTAAGATATCGATATTCTTTTGATTTTATTAAATAATTTAACGTTGAAGCGTCATTATGACTTTGAGCGCGGGAGATCGGGAGCGACTCGAGCGTTTGCTAAAACGAAATATATATAAACGAGACCACGCCGCGGAGCAAATTACGATTTTAATGGGTCTTTCTAATAGCACGAAAAGTGAACATTCAGATATCACTATATTGCAACCGAGATTAGACGATCTTGAAATATTAATCACAGACGTCCGTCTATATCAAGATTCTATTTTAGACACGTTGATCGAACTTGACCTCGACAGCGAGTTCTCTACAACACACCATCCGATAGGAAAACTCGCATTGGAGCAATATTATGCTATAAAATCTATATGCAATGAAATTGGTATAATTAATCAGAATCCAGTTTCGACACCTATTCCGCGAAATATTCAACTACCAAGAATAGACTTGCCGTCGTTCGATGGAAACATACTACATTGGCGAGCTTTCCGTGACACATTCGTGTCGCTAGTGCATGACAATGAACACGTACCAACGATACAAAAATTCCATCATTTATTGTCTGCCGTATCGGGTTCGGCGGCTGCTACGGTAAAATCGGTTCCGTTGGTTGAAGCTAATTATCCAATTGTATGGAAAAATTTGAATGATCGCTTCGACAATAAGCGTGTACTCTTAGGTGCACATATGGATACACTTTTTCGGGTTTCTCCGATAAAAACTGAATCCCTCGTGGAGTTAAACCATTTCTTAACTACGTTCCAGGAAAATATAGCGGCGATAAATGCCCTCGAAATCGATGATTTCCCTGGTTTCTTCTTATTCTATATCGCGGCTCGTATATTGGATCCGGTAACTCGTCAAGCATTTGAATTTGAATATCACGCCGCTGAAGTACCTACTTTCGACATGTTGGCTGATTTCGTACGAATTCGATGCCAAATGTTACAAAACTCAAGTTCAGTATCAAGACCTAATGATGGACACAAAAATCATTTTAAATCTAAAGTCTCATTAACTACATCGTCGACTTCTCCAGCAGTACAATGTGTAATATGTAAAGGCAAACATGCAGTGTATCAGTGTCCAAAGTTCATCCAGCAGAATGCGAAACAACGCTTTCGACTTGTGAAATCAAACCGGTTATGTACAAACTGCTTAAGTATGTCTCACAAAACGTCTGAATGCGAATCTACATATACCTGCCGTCATTGCGCACTCAAGCACCATTCTTTACTACACCTGGACACAGCACAAAAGAAAACAAATTCCTGTCCTACGAATAGCAGTATTAACATTAATCAATCGACATCCACGCCCTCGGTTACATCCGCACCAACCGTGTCTAACACAATCGATTGTATGCCGTTTGTGGGGACGTCCAGCTCGAAAACCAACGTAGTACTGGGTACAGCTGTTATCCGCATACGTAATAATTGTGGACAATTATCGCCCGTTCGTGTGCTTATTGATACTGGGTCACAAATATCCGCCATTACAACTGCGTGTGTGTCAAGATTAGGAATCAAACGTAGGCATTGTAATACCGCGGTAACTGGTTTGTCACAAACATCAGTATCCACAACAAAGGGCTCAACTAATTGTACTTTACTACCACGTCACTCGACATCACCAGAAATTTATTGTGAACCTGTAATTTTGTCTAGGATTACTGGACCCATGCCGAACGTACAATTGCCAGGTACAATTCGTACCACCTATTCACATTTAACGCTCGCAGATCCTCATTTCGACGTACCCGGTCAGATCGATTTCTTGCTAGGCGCAGATATTTACCCATATATACTAGGACAATCTTGTCAAGTATTACATACGTTAAATTGTCCATCAGCATTCGAAACACGTTTAGGGTGGATAATAGTGGGTCAATCCTCTGCGGACTCACGTTCACCACCGGTCTCCTTATTGTTGACACCGGAGCCGTCGATAGACCATTTAATCCAGCAGTTCTGGGTCATCGAAGAACCAGTACCAACAAATAATACGTTCACGACTGACCAACAGTGTGAAGACCATTTTCTTCGTACAACAACTCGAGATAGTACTGGTAGGTTTTCATTAGCACTACCATTTAGTATCGATCCATCTTGTCTGGGCGATTCTCGTGACATGGCGATATCGCGGTTCTATAATTTGGAGCGTAAATTATTGAAAGACCCGCTGGTATATGATCACTACCGCCTATTCATGCTCGAATACGAAAAACTTGGTCACATGAGAATTGCTTCAAAACCAGGGAAATATTATGTTCCTCACCATGCAGTGGTGAAACGAGATGGACCAAAAATTAAACTTCGAGTTGTATTCGACGCTTCTGCCAAGTCGTCTTCGGGAAAGTCGTTGAACGATTTGCTCCATGTTGGCCCCAAACTACAGACAGATATCACTGATTTGTTACACCGTTCTCGTTTCAACCAATATATATTCACAGCGGACATTTGTAAAATGTACCGCCAAATCAAAATTCATACAGAAGATTGTCAATACCAGCATGTATTCTGGCGTGCAACACCACTAGAACCCCTACGTGACTATGAGCTTACGACGATTACATATGGACTTACGTCATCTCCGTTCCAAGCGATTCGAGTGTTGCACGAATTAGAACAAAACGATGGACATCGTTATCCGACAACCGTTAATGTTCTGTCAACACAAACCTACGTTGATGATATTCTGACTGGCCGCAATAGTGTTATAGATTTACTTGAACTACAAAAAGAAATCACCGAACTGCTCGGCCGAGGTGGTTTTGAGTTAAAAAAATGGTCGTCAAACTGTAAAGAATTACTCTCTAAAGTTCCAATCGAAGATCAAGCCAATAGTTTGTCTTTTGATCCTAAAGACGATGCAGGAGTAAGAATACTTGGATTACATTGGAATCCAGCTGCCGACACATTTACTTATCATACGTCCTCCATATTATCCAATATTCATACCAAAAGATCAGTGTTGTCAACAATCGCTAAACTATACGATCCTCTTGGTGCTCTTGCACCCATTATATTTTGGGCCAAATGCTTCATGCAGTTACTCTGGCAAGCGGGTCTCCAATGGGACGAGCCATTACCTTCAAACTTAATTGACCTGTGGAAACAATACGCGTCAGAATTGCACATGGTCTCGAATATAAAAATCTGTCGCCATATTCCCACCGAGAAGCTCACTAGTGTGCAACTTATTGGTTTTTCAGATGCATCGGAGAAAGGTTATGCCGCCGTAGTTTATTTGCGCACTATTCACCAGGACGGGTGTATACTAATTCATTTTATTACTGCCAAATCCAAGGTTTCACCCTCCAAGACTAGCAACACCAAAACCACGTTGACCATACCACGCTTGGAGCTGTGCGGTGCATTATTATTAGCACAAGTGCTACATCGACTAACAAATACATTTCACAGTAATATATTCATCTCAGCAACACTAGCCTGGACAGACTCAACCATAGTGTTATCATGGCTCACGTCACCTCAGTCGAGTTTTAAAATATTCGTAACCAACAGACTTGCAAAAATCGCCGAAATCCTACCAACGTGTCAGTGGCGACATGTTGTTTCGGATTCAAACCCAGCGGACTGTGTGTCTGTGTCTCAAGAGGTTTATTCCCATCACAGATTCATGACCAACATTTATATTGGCAGGGACCTCCGTTTTTGAAATTACCGGAATCTGAATGGCCAATTACATCGTTCAAACCAATTCAACCATCACACTTGCCAGATTATTCGGATTCAACAAACGCGTGTTTAGTAATGGTGCCCGAAAAGGAAGTTGAATGGTTCACACGTTTTTCGTCATTAAGACGTATGCAACGAGTCACAGCCATAATGTATCGGTTTATAAGACACACGCGCACGAAACGCGTTCCATATGTCGCACCCAAATATATACATGACCCTATCTCCGATGAAGAAATTTCAAATGCGATGTTACCGATTATTCGTATGACACAATCGTTACACTTTGTAAGTTTGTTGAGGATCCTACAAGTACCTACTACAAAGATAGTCCCTCGTTCAATTGCCCAACTTGCGCCGTTTGTTGATAAAACCAACATTATTCGGGTGGGTGGACGTCTCCGAAATTCATGTGTAGCAGCAGAAACTAAAAACCCAATATTATTACCAAAATCAAGTACGTTGACGACACTCATTATTCGCCATTTCCACTTGAATCATTTCCACGCTGGACCCCAATTAACGTCATCGCTAATATCAAGTTGTTATTGGATAATATCCAGTCGATCTGCCATACGTTACGTTGTCTTCAGATGCGTTGTGTGTGCTCGCCATAGGGCATCGAGTATTCATCCTATGATGGCCGACCTCCCTTCTAGTCGAGTAACATTATGCCGACCATTTTTGCATGTTGGTATCGACTTTGCTGGACCACTTATCATAGCCGAAGGCCGTCGTAAGAACGCACGATCGATAAAATGTTACCTTTCTATTTTCGTGTGTATGACTATCAAAGCTGTACACATTGAAGTGGTTTCAGACCTTTCAACAAGTACGTTTTTGGCTGCTTTGCAACGCTTTGTCGCTCGACGTGGTACCCCATCAGACATTTACACTGACTGTGGAACAAACTTTAAAGGAGCAGAACAACAATTACGTCATATGATGTTAGATGCCACCGCCAAAACAACATATACAAATGCAATTTTATGTAAGTGGCATTTTAACCCTCCTGCAGCCCCACATTTTGGTGGCCTGTGGGAGGCTGCTGTAAAATCCACAAAATATCATTTAAAACGAGTTATTGGAACTCAACGGTTAACGTTTGAAGAAATGGTCACATTAACAAGTCGGATTGAGGCTCTACTTAATTCTCGCCCGATAACTCCATTGTCTGCTGATCCTAATGATTATCGTGCACTAACGCCAGGACACTTTCTTATTGGTCATCCAATGGTTGAAGTACCAGAAAAGGACGTAATCGACATACCTCAAAACCGCCTCAATCGTTGGGAACTCCTACGACAAATGTATCAGTCACTCTGGAAAAGATGGTCAACAGAGTACTTATCATCGTTGCAACGACGCACAAAATGGGTAGACAATCAACCAAACGTCAAGATTAACGACTTAGTATTGATAAACATGCCGAATCAACCACCTATACACTGGAAACTAGGTCGCATACAACAAGTTCATCCGCGCGCAGATGGCGTGGTGCGTGTAGCCACGGTGCGTACTGAACATGGCACCCTAACACGACCAATAGTCAAACTAGCCATCCTTCCTCCTGATAATTGATTATTCCTGTTCCTATAATTTTCCTGTTGATGTGGGTGAATTATTTTTATTATTATTTTATATTGTAAATTCGTGATTTCTATATATATTATATTTGTATTATGTAAATTATTACCACACGATGCGGGACCGTGAAGAGGACCAATACACCATCAAGTATTATTGAAAGCTGGATTACCCTTTCAATGGCGGGAGTGATGTTCCGTACAGTTTTGCGACAATGCATTAACGCATAGTCGCTTGTGACTATCTACTCAATATAATTATCAACCGGTCCGCCGATAGCATCGGCTCGCATATCTAATATACCAACTAGTCAGTCTTGGCCCGCAGGCGTACGCAGTGGTCGTCTCCGTTGGTTTGCGCCGTACGTGCCTGTGACCAAATAACGACCCGCGCTTCCATACGCATATGGGTGAGCTAATACCCGCGCTTGCATACGCACATGGGTGATTAATATTCGCGCCTTCATACGCATACATGTCGTGTTGTATCTTAGTGTCGTTATAAAGAGATTGGACACACCTTGGAGCACACAGTTATCAGCGGTCAATCCATCTTCACCATCTTCCTCCCACTACGTTTCATCACTTCATACTCATCAATACCAGGTTCCGTCCATTTGTGGTTGTGTGAGTCGGCTATACGCCACATTATTGTATTGTCCTTTGAGACTATTTATTATTATTGTTATAATACTAACACCATAAATTAAACTATATATATATTATTTATTGTATTCACTGAGAAATATCACTACTATTTTATACCGTTTATTTTGCGTTATTATTATTATAGTAATCTCTCTTAATACCTCACAGTGACCCCATAAGGCTCATCATCACCGGTAAAATTATATTCATCGCGTGGCCAACAACCTCATCATCTAATAACGAGACTTGGTACGCAACACCAGTAGAAAAGGAAAAGATATGAAATAAAAAGACAATTTTGTTATTTATTAAAAATTTAATTTTATTGATCAGCTGAAAAAAACAAAACAATAGTATTTAAGTTTTGTAAGAAAAAAAATGTTCCTGTTAAAAACTCACTGTTGGCCGCTGCCGCTCCTGACCCAAATTCGTCGCCGACCTAAAAATAATGTGTTTGGTTAGGATTATCTATACAAAAACTTGAATATTTTTTAAACATACCATAAAGGTCGATTCACACTATACGGAACGTCAACGTCACGTCACAGACCGGCAACGTCACGTCAAAATATGTTGTCATCTATAAATACGACAGTGTTTACATTGACCGGCACCGTCACGTACCGTCAAAGGCACGGAACGTCAACGTTTATCGAAAACTTTAGTTTGACGTGCCGGTGCCTGTTCGTTCTTGTCCGTTAGAATAGTGTGAATGCATGAATGTTCCGTCCACGTCAAATATTTATTTATTTAGCGTTGTTTGAGCACTTCACATACAATACCTATTATAATATATTATTATAATATTTTATATTATATATTATATTTTAATTCATAATATCTACTTGATATGGATGATGAACTTTTAATTGAAGAAGTTCGCCAATATGAAGAAATGTACAACATGGCGCACAAAAAATACAGCGATAATCAGCACAAAGATTTAATATGGGCAAAAATCGGAGAGAAATTAAAAATATCAGGTATATGTACATCTTAATTTGAATATCAATTTTATTTATTGTCATATCATTAAGTATTAATAAGTCAGAAATCAAAACATATTATAAATTACAATTTATAAAATAAAAAGGTACTTTAAATGAAAATGTATATAAATGTATAAATATTTTTATATATTATATTATTATTTACATTATTTATATCATTATATTATTATTTACACAAATTTTTCCATTTGCCACGACAATGATCCATTCTCCGAATTAAAAAATTGTTTGTATGTATCACGTACAAGAAAGGCTGAGTTGTGGGCATTTCCTCCTTGCCGTGGTAAATTTCCCCAGTTAGGTTCAATTTCGACAAGGTCTAAATGTTGAACTATCAAATCGTTTTCTTTTATGTAATTATGTAAAATACACGTCGTTAAAATAACATTATCTACATTTTCGGGCAATAAATTTATACTTCTGAAATAAATTCGAAATTTTTGTACCAAATGGCCAAATGCATTTTCCGATACTCGGCGAGCTCTTGATAGTCTGTAATTGAATATTTGTTTTTCTATATCTCCATTTATCGTAGAACCAGGGAAAGGTCTAAGAAGATATGTCTTCAACGGAAACGCCTCATCTCCAACAATTACATGAGGCACTGAACATTGAGTTCCTGGAAGGTTTTTTTCTTTTGGTACATTAAACTTTCCCATTTCTAGAGCTTTTCCAAAATTTGAATTCGCAAAAATTCCACCGTCGCTGTTCTTCCCGTAAGAACCTAAATCTACGGCAATAAATTTACAATTTGCGTCTACCAATGCCAACAAAACAATTGAAAATGTACGTTTGTAATTAAAAAATTGTGAACCACTATTTGGTGGCGCAAAAATTTCCACATGTTTGCCGTCTAGTGCCCCCAAACAATTAGGAAAATTCCATTTATTCCAAAAGTCGTCTCCAATTTTTTCCCAGTCTTGTACACTTGGTGGTGGCATCACTTCTAATAATAACTTATCTATTATAGACTCACAAACATCTTTAACTATATTATGAACGGTAGAATGTCCCAAACGAAAACTGAACGCGATGGTCTGAAATGAGTCACCAGTTGCTAAAAATCTATAATAAACAAATATTTTCGAATGAAAATTAAATTAAATTTTTATACAAAAATTAAATATTTAAGAATAAATTAACTGTATGTTTTTAGTTCTTAATTAGATAAATTCTATTTTTTTTTTTTATAAGTACAGCAATGTAAAATGCCATTTTATTTACAGGTCCAGTATGTAAAAGTCGATGGGTATCACTTAGAGATCAACTCAGAAAAGCATTAAAAAATAAAAAAACAAAAAGTGGACAAGCAGCTGTCGTACAAAAAAAATGGAAGTATGAGGATTCTATGAATTTTTTAATTCCATTTTTTAAAGAACGTGAAACACATTCCAACATTGCACCTCCTGATGGTGTTGGTGTAAGTGAAGAGTCAAACGACGAAGACATTTCCCAGGTGAATAATGAGGAATCGGAAATTGAAATTGGACATGAAATTACTCAAAAACGCAGCATGAAACAAACAAAAGTATTTCCAAAAAAGAAGAACAAAACAGAAACTGCATCATCTGTTTTGATGCAATATTTAATAGATAGCGAAAATAATGAGTCAAAGGAAACCACTCATGCACATCCAATAGACTCATTTTTCCATGGTCTGGCTGCTACAGTCAAAACATTCTCACCAGAATATCAATTCATGGCAAAAAGGAAACTGTTTAGTATAGTATCTGATTTAGAGTGGGAACAATTACAAAATAATCAAATGACACCATCAACAAATTATTTAACATCAGACTTGGGTTCTAATTCATCCACAACGTCAGTGACCGGATCACAAAATAGTCTTTCATATTACGGCAATAGACTGAGGACACCACTAAACAACTCATCATCACTATACGTTCAGACACCAACTCCATCTCCTATTTCTGAACTAGCTACATCACCACCTCAGTCTACTCAACATGGAATAATAAATAACCAAAGGCAACAATCAACAGGTTTTTTAACATCGACGTCATTGCAGGGAAACCAAAATAATCTACCATTTGACAATAGAATGAGGACACCACTATACAACTCATCATCACTATACGTTCAGACATCAACTCCATCTCCTATTTCTGAAGTAGCCAAATCACCACCACAATCTGCTCAAAAATATTATGAACACTTTCAGTGAGTAATTAAAAAAAAAAGATTAAAAATGTTTTTTTTAAAATATTGTAAGCAACAAGAATTTAACAAAATTAAATATGCTCATTAAGTAATAAATAATAAATAAACAAGTATAGTGTACTTTATAAGTATATTTATTATAATATTTACCTTAAACAAACCATTAACTTTTCCTTAGCACTTATAGATTCTCGAAATGGTGTATTTTGTTTCGTAATTTGACGCTCAATTTTAGATAACAGAATATAAAATTGATCTTGAGACATTCTGAAGTATTTGTAGAATGATGTTTCTTCTTCACTCAAATCATTAAACAGTGTGTGATACTCCCCAAATTGTTTTCTTTTTCTTAACATTTCTCGTATCCATATCCTTTTACGTCGGTTTCTGTTCTCTTCTTCCTCGTCTAAAATGATTGCAATTAATGCCAATTTTTTCTTGCTAAATTTTGGCATAATGAAGTAATAATATTATAATAAATTAAATTTTCATTAAAAATAACTAGATATACAAGTAAAACACAGAGCAGTGAGCAAGTTTATCACGTCGCTTCGGTAATATTCCCGTGGCGTTTATGCGTTTTTAACGTTTGGGTGTGAATGGCATCAATATTTGACGTGACGTTGCCGGTCTGTGACGTGACGTTGACGTTCCGTATAGTGTGAATCGACCTTTATAACTTTTAAAATAAAAATCTCGATGTCCTCCGCGTGGTATTATAGTAGTTTTGCGCGCACGCGTATAAACGTAAAATCGTTAACTTTGGGAAACTATAACTTCCAAAATAATCATTTCCGCAAATTTTTTTTTGCACCATCGTTCTTAACCCGTCAAAACAACCCTTTTCAAAAAAAAAAGGTGCCCGGTAAACTAGACTTGTTTCTATTTTATGTATTGGTGACCCTAAATAATCAGCTAATAGTACTTAATAGTTATAGTTCATACTTCATATTATACTCCGCACACATTAAGATCATGATCAGTTAACTGGGGAAAAAACCTGGTTAGAACGCGAACTGGCCATGATTATAAAGTGACAGTGGGGAGTGTAATATGTGAGGTGAATATTTTTTAAAACAACATTTTTGTTATTACCAGTTGTAAAAAAATTAAAAACCCACATTAAAATAAACTTTAAATGTTGGTAGGTTAGAAAGTTTTTTTATGAAATGAGTAATTTTTTGGGTTACCCAAAATAGGGGGGGTACTAGCTCCTTTTAAGTGAGCACCTGTTATATTTTTCGAGATAGCCGCCACTGCCAACGAGTAATAAACGACATACTACGCGGACTGGATTTCGTTTTCGCGTACATCGACGACGTGTTAATCGCCTCACGCGACGAGGCCGAGCACATTAAACATGTCCGTACCGTCCTTGAACTTTTTCAAAAATACGGTATCGCAATCAGTCCGGCGAAGTGCGTTTTCGCGACCGACACGATGTTGTTTCTCGGACACGTAATCGACAAAGACGCGTGTCGGCCGAACGCCGAACGCGTTACCGCAATACACGAGTGGACGCAGCCAAACACGAAAAAAGAGCTGCAACGATTTCTGGGTCGCGCTCACTGCACACGAATCGACACAATGGTCAACAAAGCTGCCGATCGTTCTCCTCGCACTGCGCAACACAATCAAAGTCGGTTTCGAGCACACTCCAACCGAGTTGGTCTACGGCGCGACACTTCGACTTCCTGGTGAAATGTTTCACGCCGCGCCCGCCGAACCCAAACCGCCCGTACTCGTAGCGACGCTCCGGGACTTCATGGCGCAGCTACGTTTCACGCCCGGTACCAACCACAGCACACGACGCGTTACGTTCGTACCGAACGATCTGAGGCAGGTCAGTCACGTTTTCGTCCGAATCGACGCAGTCCAGCCACGATACGAGGGACCGTTTGCAGTTTTGGAACGCCGCGAAAAAACATTCAAGGTACAGCGCCATCGATCAACGACGTGGATTTCCATGGACCGACTCAAACCAGCATTCATCGCCCGGGAAGATCCTACCGCCGACCATTCGTACGCCGCGCAATCGAAACGAGTCCGTTTTTTTCCCGCCGAGGGGGAGTAATGTGGTGATTCCGACGTGTTATCACTGCTTACGCTAGCGCGCCCTTTTTATATTACCATTTTTATATTGTATTCGTATTTGATTTATTTTGTATTCGTTTTTCGTCATCTTTGTACACGATCTCTGTGAATTATTATATTATTTTATGTCGTTCCGTCTTTGGTCACGTGACGACGCGCCCGTTACTTTTTGTCCCGCCTCGCGCGGCGACTTCGCCGTTACGGGCACGAAGCCGCCGACGCCCGCTACTCTCGACACTCGCTTTTTCGCTCGCAACACGAGCAGCCTACGTCCGTCGACTCGCCCCACATTTATGCGCACCAGTATTTTAACACTTTTGTATTTTATGTTTTAAAGTCTGAAATATACACGAACGTACCTGTACTTTAGTTTCCGTTACTTTTCTCTACTTAGTCATACCTTCTGGTTTTGGTAAGTCCAGTAGTACAGACGGCACACCCGAACCACGTTTCGGGCCGCGGTATTTTACCAGCGCCGTCAATACCACATACACAATGAAAGTTAGACAGGTTACCGTACGTAGGTGGAAATCACATTTCTGGTGGGCTAACATAATTCAAAACTAAAAAAAGGAGGGGGATTTTGGACCAAGGTTATGTAATGCCGGTTACACGAGACAACAACCTCGATTCCCAGCTAAAAACAAAGCTTATTATGATTCAGAGCATTATTCTGATCATCAATATTCCATTAGGGAGTTAGCAATGATAAAAAATATTGATACAACTAGGTACAGGGTTTATTAAGTAACATATTCCTAAGTTTAAATGACCTTACAAAATAAAAAAAGTTTTAAGTAATGATAGATATGTTGTCGAAGGCTTCTAAGTGACAGATTTCTTTTGATTCAGTTTATTATTATTAAAGTAAAAATATTAAAACCTGGATCAAAATTTAATGTTTATGATATTTTATTTGTTGTGTCAAAAAAGTTTGAATAAAATGAATACAAGGCTCTTGATAATATATTGTTACTATAGCATCCGTAAGCTTGTGACGGGAGGTATAAGGCTCAGGCCCCGATGAGGTTTCCCTCTTTAGCCATCTTAGCGGGACCAGCTACTTCTCGCCTTGGTGACGTAGTCTCATCCCTCTAGCTGGGTACATTGGGCGCCTGAGCGCCAGACAATGTTCCCTTGGCAACACTGTTAGCGAGGTTGATCGATGGGTTTCGGAAGTCCTACGTCAGCGAGCGCCGGGTTGCGAACACCGGACAATTCCCTACCTTCTACTAAGGCGTTACTCCCACAACCTCCGCGTGACCATCCCAGTGTTGCCATGTTTGGTGATTTTTCTCCAGATATGCTGATTTTCAAATCATTCTGGTGATTGGTGAAAAACTTTGAAAATTATATGAAATTTAGTGATTTTTCATAATTTTTTTTACATTTTTATATTTACAAAATACGAAATCAGCAGCTCATAAATAAATTACATAATATAAATTTATTGATCGTTATTACAAATAAAGATATTACTAATCACTGTCTAGTGCACACGAGAACACAGATATCATAATCACAGTATCGTATAATTTTCCAAATTTTATCTATGATAATGATATGATAATATAACATGTTTAATATCTATGAATATAACAATATTTCCCGCATAAATTTAAATAATATTTAAATCGTATTTTATTAAACATATATAATTCATTGCACATGATTTCAAACCAACTGTTTAAATTTTTACTGTGAATTGCTTAAACAGTTCCATCAACGGTTCCCATTTAATAGTAATGAAGTACTAGCGTTGAAGGAATTGCATTTCCTTGATCCAAATAATATTTCCAAAGTTCAATCGTTGGGTCCCGTTGCAAATTACTTTGGATCATTTGTTAAAAATATAAATGAATTGGACAGAGAATGGCGACTATTTCGAAATAGTGACTATAAATCACATTTAAATATTGTAGATCATGTAGCTTTTTGGGAAACTAATTTAAAAGTTAAAAGGGGTGACAACAATTTACTTTTTCCCGAATTGTACAACTTTGTTAAATTGTTATTGAGCCTTCCACATAGCAGTGCATGTGTAGAACGGATATTTAGTGTAATTAACCTGAACAAAACTAAAACAAGGAATAGGTTATCCACTGAAACTTTATGTGGTTTATTACACACCAAACAATTCATGAGCAAAATAAGAAACCAAAATTGTTATGATTATGAAATTTCTGAAAGTTTGTTATCGAAGCATAATAATGCAATGTATGCTAAACCATAATATTTGTATGCATTTATTTTAAAATTTGACAAACTTATATTAGTTTAGGTTTAGTTCTTATATGAGTATAGTTCCTGTGTGAGTATAATATTGTATAAATGACCAAAAATTATGTCTTAATGAGTGGTGCTGTTTGGTACTGTAGTACTTACCTATTGTATTTTGTACATTATATTATTGTACATTTGGAATGTAATATTGTGTTTTTATGAAAAATAACGATGAGTTAAGTCTGATACTTTGACTATTTTGTATATTATATTTTTGTATATTTGTAAAATAATATTGTGTTTTCATAAAGTAATAACGTAGAGCTATGTCTGATAATCTTAAACTATAAATCATATTATAAAATTATTAATTGTTATTAATTAATTAACATTATTACTATGATATGCATGACAAAATAAAGATAAATAATTTCTTTTGTCATTATTATACGTTCATGCATTATTTATTATTATTATATTATCAAAACCTTATCAAATTTAGTTTAAAATCGATTTTTTTTTTTTTTTTGGTGATTTCTGGTGATTTTTACACAAGATACCTGGTGAAATTTACATTATTGACCTGGCAACACTGGTCCATCCACATCAGTTCCTTACGCACGGACACGCGAGGTGTACGCGCACGCCGGTCTGGTATTGA
>NC_042493.1:39125032-39128558 GCF_005508785.2 Acyrthosiphon pisum | reverse complement strand
TCAATACCAGATGAAGATAACAACAGCTCAAACAAAGAAACAGGATAAAAACACCGCTAATCAGGTATATATTTAAAACAATTATTATTAAAGAAAACGATAGGTTATTTTTTTTATAAAAATTATTTCGATGTCATATTATTCTAATAGGTGCATTTCAGTGATGATCAACCTACCACTAGTGATCAAAAACGAATAAAATGTCAATAAAATGAAGAGATTATTATATTATAAATAAAGTTTTGTTTAAATTAATAGTTTGTTAAGCAGTAGCCAGAATTGTAAGGCATACCTATATTAACCAATATTAATTTTTATTATAATATATAATAGTTATTTTATTTTTAGATAGCAATTATAAATTATGTACTCGTAATATTGTCATTCAAACTCATGTCATGATAATAACAAAACAATAAACTGTTCATTTGTAATAGTATAATACAAAGTAAAAACTGTGTTAATCACGATTACGGACGTCATAAGACAGAAATTACCAATTATATGATATTTCATGTGCGATTATCGAGGTAAATATTGTTCCGACATAATATGATGTATGTACATTTTTTATAGGTAATTACCTCTTCTATAATATAGTATATAGGTATTTTTCTTATAATTTAAAAAATAACCGAATTTTTTGAGAAAAACTGATTTTTCTTGCACAAAGCGCGCTCTAGCGGAGGTAGCGGTCATCAAATCTTTGGGGACTTTTAGTATGTTACTTAGAACCCTTCCATAAAGGTGTATACCAAAATTCAGCTTTCCTGCTTTTTTTCCGCTATTTTTTCTAATTTGCCTGGACTATCAGTGTTTATTGCCAATTTAAAACAAGGTTCCACGTAATTTATTAGGTTATATATAAAATAATTTGTTCACAATAAAATCATCAAATATACTTAGTACTATCAGGGACTGACTGACCATCTTCCCTCAGAATCCTTTTTCTTGGATAATGACATTATACCATAGAATTCAAACTTAACACAATCCATTACAGTGACCCACTTGTTACTTGCTATACAGCAGAGGAACACCAACTTTCCCACCTTTTTTTATTGAAACTGTTTGTTATTATGTATAATTTGTATTGGGGAAGCAGATTAACAAAACGCGCTCTGGTGGAAACCGTTTGTACCTTCCGATTCGGGATGCATACATATAGTTTTATGTTGGTTATTTTACTTTTTATAATAAATTAATTTTGTTAACTAAAATGTATACGCTTTTATAGCTAACTGTATACGTTGGTAAGTACAATTTCTACTAATATTATCAAATACATTCAAATATACTTCACTTAAACCAGAATGTATGCGAAATGTCGGGAAAATACATACAATCTCCCGACTCCACGTAGGGGGAACCCGCCTAACCATCAATACGATAGGCGTCGACAGCGCTCCCAGTGTTAATCTGTCATCCCAATATTGAAATTTTAATGTGTGGCGTCCACTCAAGGTTAGAACGGCCTACGTAGTAGCACAAAATTGTAGTGATTGGTGGCGCCTGAGTCGATATTCATGTTGTTGATCGACTATGCACATCAACTAATCTCTCTCTCTCTCTCTCTCTCTTGTTTATTTATGTAATGTGGTACACGGTGCGTTGTAGGCACGACTCATATCTAATTAAATATGTATAATTTTAATATAGTGAGTGTATTAAATTATATAATTGTTTATTATTTATTAATTATATTGTTTATAGAAATTGATCCTAACGACATTGAATCATTTGATAAAAAGGCATAATTCTACTTTAGCTCCCAAGCGATTTTTTGAAATTTTTTTTTTCCAAAATGTGTGTTTTTGTATGCTTTTTTTAATGGCACTTTAAAAAAAAGTCGCTCAAACTTCTAATGGAAGTTATGTTCAAAAAACTTCAAAATACTCGATTTTTCAAAAAATCGTGTTTTTGAATTAATAATACCAAAAAATTGTATTTTTGGAATTTTTTTTTTTTTGTATTGTTAGTATTTGTGTGCTTAATGTTTTGGTAAAATCAAAATTGATCTATCGTACTTACTTTTTATGTTAAACTTAAAAATGCCAATTTTTCCAAAAATCGTGTTTTTGAGTTAAAAATATCAATACCTAAACATTTTGGAAATTTTTATTTTTCATTCGGTGTGTAATGACATAAAGATGTTTTTAGTGTAATCAAAATTTATCGGTCGGACTTAGTTTCGAAGTTACGGCGAATTTAATTATGTTGAAAATAAGGTATTGAAATATCGTGGTCTATTGCGTTTAAAAATAAATAATAATTCGGTTTCAATTTAGCAGTACAACACAGCTTTGGTTTTTACCAAATAACTATCTAACTAGCTAATCGTCAGCGATAAACTATAATTTATTAGGTATATCAATATTTGTATGCTAGGTGCGTATCTTTATCGGCATTTGATACGTACCTACCTAATATTATAGCTCATTACGATTTTCAATAAAGTTTGTGCAACATCGTGTTTTTTAGTTAATGTAAATTGTATTTTAAACTATACCTACCAATTATGTTAAATATTGTAAAAATTTATGAACTTTTTGAACTTAAGCAACGTGGTCCGTTAAGCATGCCAATCATAGAGACATTGCAGTCTTGGGGACTTATTGCCAACGTCAATACTTTAAAATGCAATAAAGGTCATTTCTTATTATTGTGTCCTAATGTCAACTCTATGGATGGTTTTGTTTGGCGGTGCAGACAAACCTCGATCGATAAAAGTAAAAAAAAAGTGAAGTGCGATTTTCAACAATCCATTCGGAAATTTACTTTTTTCTCCAAGTCTCACTTGTCAATCTACCAAATTGTAATGTTTGCTTATTTATGGACTGAACAAGTATCACTTGAATTCATACGTAAACAAACGGTCATAGCTCGAAAGACGTCTGTCGATTGGGCCTCTTTTCACCGGGAAGTTGTTTTTGACGGAATGATTATTCGACATAAAAAGATCGGTATGTATTACATTACATTTTTTATTTGATTTTAATTTTTTGAGCGAGCGAGTGATTATTATTATGTTAGTAGAACTGTGTTATTTTCATCATTATTATAATTATTATTATTATTAATAAAGACCGGCGTACCAATCGATTATTTGTGTAGATGTTAAATTAATTGAAAAATTAAATAGCACTACTATATATGTCAAACAATAGGTTAGGTCATCCGTTAGGGTATCCGTTAAGTTAGCTTAGGTCTACACTTATCCAACTCCTCCCCCCAGACCCCGAAGGGGTCTTCCCCCCCCCCCCCCCTAGGCGGACTATTTTCCGCCCCGGGGGGGTTTGGGGGCCGAGCCCCCAACCGAGAGGTCCGTAGGACCTCGAGTTCGGCGACCGGAGCCGGCAGGCGTACGGAGCAATTACACGTTAATATTTGCAAAAAACGCGCGCAATCACATTTTTTGCATTTTACATAGGTGGTGAAGGGGAAAGTTGTAGAAATAGATGAGTCGAAATTCGGCAAAAGGAAATACCATAGAGGCCATCGTGTCAAAGGACAGTGGTTGTTTGGG
>NC_042493.1:39121552-39123187 GCF_005508785.2 Acyrthosiphon pisum | reverse complement strand
TCATTTTCTTTTTTCATTATTAGAAATAATTCAATATATTTTTACATCCGTTTCGGACTGTGTTTTTAATAAGACTGTTAGCACAAATGGGTGGATGTAAAATTGGCCAATGTATGTTCGATTAAAACTTTCGCCTGCATTTGTTGTTCTGTGATAACATTATAATAATATTATAAAAATTATAAAAAAATTATACAGTTTAAATAATAATTGTAAAACCTACCTTGGATTTTTTTAAGGTTCTTCAGTCCAAATTAGTGGTGGAAAAGGACAGTTTTTTTGTCAATATAATTGTTTAAAACATAATCAGAAAATACAAAACCAGACTCATCAGGACATGTGCTTATTAAATCTACAAATGCATCTTCAACATCATTGCTTGATAGAAATGATAAACCAAAAAAATGTTATAACCATTTTCCAAGATCATTATTTGGTGTAGTACAGGCTTCTCTTAAAGATTTCTCGCTTTGGATCTATAAAATAATATTTAATTGAAAAATTTGAAGTATAAAAATTGTTAAATTAATAAAAATTATTACAAAGTTCTTACTTTTCTCCACCATGCTTGTCCCTAAATGAAATCTGAATCCTTTTATACTGACATCAGGGAAAACTATGGTTGCTGATTGGTGGACGGCTAATTCGAAGTCAACATAAAGTGTTTTCAAATTAAATACGCATGAAGTCATTTCAAAACAATTTTTTTTCGTAAATTGCCACATTTTAATATAAGTACCTTGACTTTTGTCTTGGCCTTTACAATAATATAGATTTTTTTTTCGGAATGACAACGTTGCATTTAAAATTATGCGGAATTGTGTGTATATATCAGTGGCCATTAAAATCAACACGATTCTGCAATATTTGCGGAATCGTTCTCCACCGATTTGTACGGAGTAGTGTCCATTGAGTATGGGAATATGACTGTTACAAAATTTTTATTACTTTCTACCACAAGAACGGCATAATACGGTCTTCCATTCGTTGTGACGTTAACTACAGTTCCCACTTCATAAGCCTGATCACCCTAAAAGGAATATTTTTTTTTATTGAATTTTACAAACATTTTATTTAAAAAAACTTGAGTTGATAAATATCTAACATACTTACGCCACAGTTTTCAACGCTAGTGCTATGATCTGCCTCTCTTCTTGGCACTGTATCCTGTTCATCACCATCAGCTTCCTGTAAAACATAATAAAATTTGTCAATTTCATTATTAAAGTTATTGTTCATAATTTGGTGCTCCCAAGTAAACCACGTAATGAATGGAAAGATTAGATTGGTAAAAACCGAAACGGATCAAATTAAATTAAATGCTCTCCGTCGATATGAAACCTTTTCTAAAAAAAAAGACATATTATAAATGTTTTTAAAAGAATTTTTTTTATCATTAATTATCATGTTCTGATATAGCCTTATCAGATAAGGAGGAGGAAAAATGGTTCTGTTGTTTTCCTTTGTCTTTGATGTAGCAACTTTGGATTACTAAAATCATATTTTTTGTTTAATTTGTGAACATACAATTTTCAAGAATTGTTGCGCCCTCCAATAAGAGCCATTTAACATGCTTTATTACTATTAATACTAAATTTTTCAATTTCTTTCAATACCTACTTTTATACCATATAA
>NC_042493.1:39118305-39119220 GCF_005508785.2 Acyrthosiphon pisum | reverse complement strand
GTCCTCTTAATATAAAATAGGTTTAATGCTCGTACTGACTAGTGACTACACGGCGTACTCAGTTTTAATAGAGATCATGTTATCAAGTTCTCACGTGATGAATGGTGTATTACATAGAGTAAGATAGAGGTGGCATTACAAATAATAAGTGAAGCGCAAAATGACTAAAAACAGTGTAACCATTTGTAGAAATATTTCATGATTTTTATGAGCGTTTGAAATTCAAATTTTTACAACATTCGATATTCACTCGATTTCTCATGTAGCGATTTCCTTATTTTGTTGTAATTCAAAAACGAATAACTGTAGATACATGAAAATTTCACTGAATGTTTATATTAGTTTTTCCTATACACCATACAATTTTGAAAATATTTTGACTATTTTTGAGCTGTTAACGGACATTGTCAGTTTTCAATTTTTTTAGTTTTTTTTTCTATAAATATCAATAAAGTTTTATCTGTTGGTCCAAAAAGTGTAAAAATTTAATACAATAATATCATCAAATATACTTAGTACCTAATATCATAGGCTGACTGACCGTTTTCGCTCAGAATCGTTTGTCTTATACAAAGATATTATATCATTGAATTCAAATTTAACACCATCCATTATAGTGACTTGTAACCTACAGTACAGCAGAGCGACATCCACTTACCCACCTTTTTAGGACTTATTTTTATTTTACCATATATTTGTAGATTGATCGGATTCCAAACTTTCACATAACATAAAATTTATCAGTATAATAAAAATAATAATATATAAATTGCGTTTATTTTAAAGAATACATTTTACATAATATACATTTTAAACAAGTTAATAAATGATTGAACAACAACTCTTATTTTACGAGGCGAGGTTAAACAAATTTAAGATAGGTAATAACTAATTACATTAATACATCCTCATTAT
>NC_042493.1:39117886-39118255 GCF_005508785.2 Acyrthosiphon pisum | reverse complement strand
TCAACAATACGCATCGTAATCGCTGGCCGTATCATAAAACAATATAGAAGCGAAACTCGATGAGCTGATGGGTGAAGTGTTTACCTATAATCTGAAGTCCGAACAATGAAACTCTTTCCGTGACACTGACATGATGTTATACCCGTATTGAAAAACCGTTTCCGCCTGATTAGCAGGGTATTCTATGCGGGGTCGGGTTGTTTCCACTGTTTACTTTTATCATAGATTACGTATGCCACGCCCCCATGGAGACCATGTGCAAGGCCACAATCGCCCGATTCGGCCAATTCACGGAGTTTCATACCCCTGGCCGTACTTTAGTTGAAATGTTTGTATTAAAACGAACATGTTCGTACGCCTGGCAACATT
>NC_042493.1:39116742-39117786 GCF_005508785.2 Acyrthosiphon pisum | reverse complement strand
GTAAGCAAAACTTAATACCCCAACTATATCATAATTATTTTAACAGTATTTAAACATGACATTTTATGACTTTTTGTATTGTAAAATAGTAACTGTGTACGTGCCGCAATAGACACATTTTTTTATATTTAGATATTATAGTTTTATTTTAAGAGGACTGTAACTAATTATTTTTTACCTATGACTTATGACTTAAATTTATATATTTTTAAAGTACGTGTCTTCTTAGTTATTACAAATAGACGCAACTCAAAGGTTATGATAAAAAAAATAAAAGTAAAATAGACATAACTAAATTTTAATAATAGAATACAATATAATTAATATATAAAATATATATAATTAATAAATAATAAACAATTATATAATTTAATACACTCACTATATTAAAATTATACATATTTAATTAGATATGAGTCGTGCCTACAACGCACCGTGTACCACATTACATAAATAAACAAGAGAGAGAGAGAGAGAGAGAGAGAGAGAGAGAGAGAGAGAGAGAGAGAGAGATTAGTTGATGTGCATAGTCGATCAACAACATGAATATCGACTGAGGCGCCACCAATCACTACAATTTTGTGCTACTACGTAGGCCGTTCTAACCTTGAGTGGACGCCACACATTAAAATTTCAATATTGGGATGACAGATTAACACTGGGAGCGCTGTCGACGCCTATCGTACTGATGGTTAGGCGGGTTCCCCCTACGTGGAGTCGGGAGATTGTATGTATTTTCCCGACATTTCGCATACATTCTGGTTTAAGTGAAGTATATTTGAATGTATTTGATAATATTAGTAGAAATTGTACTTACCAACGTATACAGTTAGCTATAAAAGCGTATACATTTTAGTTAACAAAATTAATTTATTATAAAAAGTAAAATAACCAACATAAAACTATATGTATGCATCTCGTATCTGAAGGTACAAACGGTTTCCACCAGAGCGCGTTTTGTTAATCTGCTTCCCCAATACACATTATACATAATAACAAACAGTTACAATAAAAAAAAGTGGGAAAGTTGGTGTTCCTCTGCTG
>NC_042493.1:39115037-39116642 GCF_005508785.2 Acyrthosiphon pisum | reverse complement strand
ATAGCACACATCATTGTAAAATCAATATACATTCATCGCCCCGCTCAGAATCTAAAATATGATGTTTAAATGTGATAAATTTTGTTAAAATTTGAACTCTAAATGCTTCTTTGTGAAATAATTTAATAATAACAATATATAGGTACCTTTTTATTAATTCTATACAATAATATAAATTCACAACTCATCTTATTTAAACTCACAGGACATACGAATACCTAATATTCTGTTGGAAAGATGTTCGGTATTTATTTCACATATATTTATCCATACAAATGTAAAAACCAAAAAGTGTATGTTACTGAATATAAATAAACATGGGATTTAATTAAAATTAAAAAAAATTTTTATTTATAAGTGTGTAATTGCCACTGTGATATTCAGATAATAGTAGTAAAACATAATTGATATTACAAGTATTGCCCAAAACAAGTAGAAATATTTAAAAATGTTATGGTGTATAAGAAATGCTAATATAAACATTCTGTGACAATTTAATGTATCTACGGTCGTTTGTTTTAGAGTTACAACAAAAGCCAAAATTGATTTTGTCGAAAACTAATTTTACATAAAAATTTCCGTTTTTCCTTATTTATTTTTTTTTTTTTTTGTTATTCTCGGCGCTTTTTAAAAATTTGGACATCCCCCCAAGGCACCAACTAGAGTCACCTTCTTATCGAACAATATACTAAAGTCTAAAGTTAAAAATCGAAGCAGTTATACTGCCCCAACGGAGATGACAAACACAAAAAAAAATATAAATAAATGACAATTATAATTATTTAATTAATAACTTATGATTGTATTTTTTACTATTAACCTTTGTATTATTATTTACTGCATAAATTAACCTAACACAAAATATTTAAATAAACTTATACATTACTAAAAAATTTAATTTGCCATTTTTATTAACTTATTTATTTATTTCATGCGAACCAAAAAATTATTTTTGGAATACAGTGATAGCCGCCTCCCCGTGGTGCCTCGGGGTAATGCTAAATGACCATCATACAAATAATATTTCTATTGGGCGCAATTTACTACATAGAAATCTATACCTGAAAATAACGGGTGCAATTTACGTTTGTACCTAAAATACATTCATATATAATAATATGTATATGTTACGCCGAATTTGTGAAATTGCCGATTACATCAAATAGGCATATTTTTTTCTGCCGATTTCATGAATTCGGTATCACATTATTACGAACATAAATTATTACGAATAGTGATAGATATAATATAAATAACCAATATTTGAACCCATTGGCTTTACCACATCATTATCTTTATTACCTATGATAATAGACGCTATGATGGTTAGGTCCCCACTGGCGTGCCGTGTGGCTTTATCTTAGTTACTAAGACATTTTTATTGCTTTGATAAAATAATTTGACAAATATTCCCTACCTACATGTTCAGCGTTCAGTTATCCGTTTCGCCTGCTGAAATAGTTAACAGTGAGTGACGGTTCGAAAAGTGCGTTTATTAGTTGTAATAATCAATCAAATATAATAAAATAATTAATAATAAATAATAATATTTATTATTAAATTTATTAACTATGGACTGCGTAAATGGACAGCAGAACGAGATGC
>NC_042493.1:39112256-39114937 GCF_005508785.2 Acyrthosiphon pisum | reverse complement strand
CAGGTGAACCTCGGTTTTCCTCAAAAATTCCCGGAAACTTACCGTTCAAAAGAAATGGAAGTTCCAAGTTGCAGTGATTACGCGTGTATCGGCACTCGTCGCTGCGCTCCTCGGCGTCGTCGCTCCGCTCCGCAAATCGAAAATATCCCCCGACTTGCTATGCAACACCACCTTAAGTAGGTTACAGGGTAAGTTATGTCGTAGTATATGGGCAGTGTTACACAGTTAGCGGCACTAGTCGCTACGCTCCGCTCCGAAAATCGAAAATGTCCCCTGACTTGCTATGCAACAACACCTCCAGTAGTTCACAGGGTAATTAGTAATTACTAATTGTCGTATCAGTTATCATAAAAGATAAAAACAATTAAAAAAGTCTTCCGGTTGCCAAACTTGAGGTCCTCCGCGCGGCATTATAGTAGTGTTGCGCGCACGCGTATAAACGTAAAATCGTTAACTTTGGGAAGTTATAACTTCCAAAATAATAATTTCCGCAAATTTTTTTTTGCACCATCGTTCTTAACTCGTCAAAACAACCCTTTTCAAAAAAAAAAATTTCGAAAAAAAAAAGGTGCCCGGTAAACTAGACTTATACCATAAAATATCCTAATATCCTATGCATGTAGATAACATTATTTTATGTTTCACGAAAAAATATAAATTTTAATTTTGATTCGTTTCTTTAAAAAGATTGAGAATTAATGCTCTACATTCTTGAACTCTAAGTGTATTATAGACTAATATACTAGGTTTCTAGCCATCTAGGTATGTAGATTTTAGCTACCTAGCTACAGATAAAATAGTAGGTACAAGGTACATTTTTTAAATAAACATTACATTATTACATTGTATCTTTTATTTAAATTGATATTGTCATCTGAAATTTATAACAATAAGAAACAACTTTTTGACTATTATTAAAAACAAAAAAAAAACTATTATAATTAATAAATGCTTTGTTAGGATTATCGATTGTTCTTTAAAATGTCGTATTATATTATCTATGTTTGGTTCAATGTCTCGTTCACAACTAATTATCAATAAGTCTTCCAAACGTGTTTGTGACATAGTTGTTCTCAGTCTAGATTTTAAAATCTTTAACTTTGTCGATGCACTGGACACAGGTAAAGTTAACGCGATTAAAAGACTTGTATTTAAAGTGGGGAAAATGCTAGCTAACTGCCCATTTATGAAAATTTTAAACACAGATTTTATACTATTTACATTAGATGTGCTTATCTGTTTTATCTGTGACAAATCTTCATCTTCATCTTCATCTGACTCAGTTTCAAAAGGTTCATCACTAGGATGTAGTTCATTAGGTAGGAATGTAGAAGTTTCAAATAAATGAAAAATTTGACAAAAATGAGCATATTCTTTGCATAGTAAATCTTTTTGTACAAATTTTCCATACACAGCATAAAATTCTTGAAAAGCATCTTTAGGAAGTGCTGATGGATTATTTTTTATTTCAAATATTCGTTTTTTTGAAAAAAGTGGCAAATCTTTATATATTCCAATTTCCTGAGCATTGAAATAATTATTAAAAAAGTAATTGTTACATCCAAGCATTTAAAGTATGTGTCACATTTGAATTTATTAATGTAATTGGTTCATCATTAGACATCTCTCCAGACATTTTCTTTTTTTTTTCGGATGCGATTGATTTTAAGTTCAGAAAAAATGAACTGATTAATTTCTTTGATAAAATGATCAACCTCAAGAATTAAGTTATCATATATTTTATCATTTTGTCTTACTTGAGTTAACTTTTTTTGTGCTTCATCGATTTCATTAACCGCAGCTAATAGATCTAAATCTTTACTTTGAAGTAATGTATTAAGTGGAGCCAAAATATTAAATAATTTTTGAAAAAAAATAGCAGACATAACAAATCGCTTTGAAAGTAAGTAGTCCATTAAACACCCTGCCATATGTCCTACAGTATGATCATCACGCCCTTCAGTGTCTCTGATGTGTTGCAAAGTGTCAATAATAGGTTCAAATGTTTCTAGAACTGCTTCTAGTGCATAATTGTGAGACATCCACAGTGTTGTAGATACTCTTTTTAATCGACGACCTTGTTTATTCGAAGAACAATTTTTTTGCATGGCTTCATAATAGGCGACTTTTTTTTTGCTACCGCAAATGAAAGTATACAAAGTTTCTAAATTTCCAAAAAGGTCAACTGGATCTAAACTACAACTTACTAATTTTGAAACTATTAGGTTAACCTATGGGCACAGCACCAAACAAAAATTGCTGTGGGACATTTTTCTTTAATTAATGTTTGCAGTCCATTATATTGGCCTCTCATGTTTTGAGCACCGTCATATGATTGGCCAACTAAATAATTTATCCAATCTAAGTTTAATTCTTTACAAATTAATTCAAATATCTTAAACATTTGTTCACCAGTAGTTATGGGTGAGTCGTGGAGTGCCAAAAGACGTTCACTTACATTTCCATACTCTGTGACATAGCCAGGGGCGGATTGGCGTATCGGGAAATCGGGAACCTTCCCGATGGGCCGGTTCTTGTAAGGCCGGTAGGGCCGGTATAATTTTTATAATATTATTGCAAAAAAAAATTATATTTTTTATAAACTAGCATAAAATATATTAAAATAAATTAAATACCTACGAAGTATTATTTTTTAATATCTTAAACTATTGCAATTCATA
>NC_042493.1:39107743-39112206 GCF_005508785.2 Acyrthosiphon pisum | reverse complement strand
TTAGTCACAATTTTTTTTTATAAGTGCTTAAAGTTTAAATTTATACGAAATATGTCAAAATTGCGAAAATTTGCAAGTAATTTTGTGGTTGAAAAATCGTAAAATTTTTTTTCTTTTATAACTAAGCTTTTAAAATTTGGTACAAGGTTCTCCATAAGTTTTTCTTTAAATATCTGTAAAAAAAACTCAACCGGACTAAGACAAAAAATTTTTAGGAGTGTTTGAAATTTAAATTTTTACAAAACCGCATTAAATAACGGTTTAGCCTCAAACGATTTTTGATATTTGTTATTATTCAAAAAGTATGAGTCGTAGACACTTGAAAATTTTACCAGTTGTTTAAATTGACATTTTCTTTATATAGTTTTATTTTCAAAATATTTCACTAATTTTTAATCTATTTATAGGCAATTGAAATAATCGATTTTTTTTGATTTTTTTTTTATAAATGTTGATAAAAAAAAATTAGCTGGGACAAAATACTTGAAAATTTAATAGAAGGGTCCACATATGTTGTTCTAACTCCCATTCAAAAATTATAAAAATACATAGGCACAATTTTTATTTATAAGCATTTAAAGTTCAAATTTTGACAACATATTATGTAAAAATCACGAAAATTCGTAAATTATTTTATGCTAGAAATTCATAAAAAATTTTCCTTTTATATCTAAGATTTCAAAATTTAATACAAGGCTCATAATATATTTTTACAATAGCAATTGAAAAATAAAAGAAATATATAGTCACGATTTTTTTTTTATAAGCATTTAAAGTTCAAATTTTGACTAAATACGTAAAAATTACGGCAATGTTCAAATTATCTTAGACAGAAATTCATAAAAGTTTTTCTTTTTAATTCTAAGATTTGGAAATTTAATACAAGGCTCCTAACATATTTTTACAATAGCAGTTGCAAAATAAAAGGAATACATTGTCACAATTTTTATTTATAAGCATTTAAAGTTCAAATTTATACGAAATATGTCAAAATTGCGAAAATTTGCAAGTAATTTAGTGGTTGAAAAATCGTAAAAATTTTTTCTTTTATAACTAAGTTTTTAAAATTTGGTACAAGGTTCTCCATAAGTTTTTCTTTAAAAATAATATATCCTAGACTGACAAATCATCTCCGTTCAGAATCGTTTTTCGTATACAATGATATAATATCATTGGATTCAAATTTAATTCCATCCATTACAGTAACCCACTTGTAACCTACTGTACAGCAGAGCGACATCCACGACTTACCCGCCTTTTTTATTTCAAATATTCTTTTTTTTGAAAAAAGTGGCAAATCTTTATATATTCCAATTTCCTGAGCATTGAAATAATTATTAAAAAAGTAATTGTTACATCCAAGCATTTAAAGTATGTGTCACATTTGAATTTATTAATGTAATTGGTTCATCATTAGACATCTCTCCAGACATTTTCTTTTTTTTTTCGGATGCGATTGATTTTATGTTCAGAAAAAATGAACTGATTAATTTCTTTGATAAAATGATCAACCTCAAGAATTAAGTTATCATATATTTTATCATTTTGTCTTACTTGAGTTAACTTTTTTTGTGCTTCATCGATTTCATTAACCGCAGCTAATAGATCTAAATCTTTACTTTGAAGTAATGTATTAAGTGGAGCCAAAATATTAAATAATTTTTGAAAAAAAATAGCAGACATAACAAATCGCTTTGAAAGTAAGTAGTCCATTAAACACCCTGCCATATGTCCTACAGTATGATCATCACGCCCTTCAGTGTCTCTGATGTGTTGCAAAGTGTCAATAATAGGTTCAAATGTTTCTAGAACTGCTTCTAGTGCATAATTGTGAGACATCCACAGTGTTGTAGATACTCTTTTTAATCGACGACCTTGTTTATTCGAAGAACAATTTTTTTGCATGGCTTCATAATAGGCGACTTTTTTTTTGCTACCGCAAATGAAAGTATACAAAGTTTCTAAATTTCCAAAAAGGTCAACTGGATCTAAACTACAACTTACTAATTTTGAAACTATTAGGTTTAACCTATGGGCACAGCACCAAACAAAAATTGCTGTGGGACATTTTTCTTTAATTAATGTTTGCAGTCCATTATATTGGCCTCTCATGTTTTGAGCACCGTCATATGATTGGCCAACTAAATAATTTATCCAATCTAAGTTTAATTCTTTACAAATTAATTCAAATATCTTAAACATTTGTTCACCAGTAGTTATGGGTGAGTCGTGGAGTGCCAAAAGACGTTCACTTACATTTCCATACTCTGTGACATAGCGAACAATAAAAGAAATTTGCTCTTTTCGAGATAAGTCAAAAGTAGAGTCCATAGAAACACTAAAAAATTTGGCATCTTTTAATTCTTCTTTGATTCTGGCTTTTATAGATGTAGATATAGAATTTATAATCTGATTCTGACGAAGTTTTGATGTAAAATTTATTTCTGGTTTCTTTACTGAATTTTTTAAAGATTCTAAATATGAAGCAAGAGGTGAGGAATATTTTGATATTATCTTTGTAAGCTCTAAAAAATTTCCTTGGTTACCAATATTTGACCAGCTCTCACGATGTCCTCGAAATGCTACACAGTTTTGTGCTAAAAATAGTGAGACATCAATTAAAGCTTTAACAATCTCACGATTGTACATTTTATTCTGCAGTTCATTTTCTCTCATTAATGGAATTATTGGAAGAGCAGTTTGTCTCAATTTTAATTTCAATGCTGCACTCACTTGAGCTTCTGAAATTTCGTGAAGGGTCATACATTCTATGGCTTTATGCCAAGCAGAAAATCCATCTTTAACCCACGCTTTTTTGACATTTCTTCCAAAAACAATACATGAATGACAGTATATTTTGTCATTAACAATGGAATAGCTTAACCAGTCTCTTCGGACATGTTTATTCCCAGGCATTATTTTCCAATACCAATTGGTTTGAAAACTACGATTTTGTTTATTAGGAGGAAATTTACTTTGTGGCAAATCCTCTCTTGAAGGTTGCATTGGGCCTTTTTGTATTAAAAACTCTATCATATCGTGAGGCAAATTGGTCAGCATACAAAATGTACTGGGATCATTAGAAAGTGTTAATTGATCTGCAACATTTATATTATATTCCTTATTAATTATTTTCCAGTATAATTATATTTAGAATCTAAAACTAACTAACTCCACATAATATAGATAGATTTTCATTATCCTCGTTGAATGAAACACCTCTAGTAACACTATATTTTTCTTTTGTATTATCAACAGTATCAACTACAAGAACAAATTAACACTTACAGTATACAAAATTAATTATTCTATTTTAAATTAAATATTAATACCTGGATGAGAACTGGGTGTAGAGGAACAAGATGCTTCATTATTGTCACAATATACTACATTTTCAATATCATCGTTAAATGAAACACCTCTTGTAACGCTATCTTTTTCTTTTTTACTATCAACAGTATCAACTACAAAAACAAATTAATACTTAAAATTAAACACCTAAAGTACTTTAAATAAACTATTCTATTTTAAATTATATATTAATACCTGGATGTGAGCTGGGTGTCGAAGAACAAGCACTATTAGTCTTGAAATATTTGTTAATTTTTAAATTTGTGCTCGACAATTTTCTTTTTTTACAAGTATTTATATGCAATTGTTTGTTGTGCTTATTTAAATTTGTTATGTTTTTTCCACAAGCACAAGTGTCCGTATCCATTTTATCTATTGACTATTGTCACGGTAATACAACTAATACACTAATACAGTGTAATATAATAAATCGTGACTTCAGGATAGTCGAGAAGTATTTCGGTCCACTTCGATGGTCGGGCGACGGCACAAATCGCGTTACGGGGCGAAACGGTAGCGGGCGTGATTTTTACCGAACTATTTATCGAGAGGTCGACAAGGCGATTTCGGCGTATGTCGATGAGCAAACCGTAGTTAATGCAGGAAATCGGCTCCGATAATAGGTCGAGAAACGTCGGCCATTTCGAACGTCCAAGCGAACAGTCATTTGAAACCGAGATCGAGATGTAGTTGTTTTGGCCCGTAGGTTTTGATTTGTGAGCCGTTTGCGGCTACGAGTCTTATTTCGTTGCTCGATGTGTAGCCGTTGATTTGCCGAAAGTTTGGGGGTCGCGGCAACACCGACATTTCCGCGCCGGAGTCGATCAAAAATCGACGACCGGTACGGTTGTCGTTGACAAAGAGTCGGTGTTGCTGTCGCGAACCCGGACATTTCGCCGCGACCGATTCGCCGCGACCGTTTCGCCGCGACCGTTTCGCCGCAGACCGTTTCGCCGCCGCACCGTTTCGCCGCGGACCGTTTCGCCGCCGTACCGTTTCGCCGCGGACTTTTTCGCCGCCAGACATTTCGCCGCGGGCCGTTTCGCCGCAACCGATTCGCCGCTGGACTTTTCACCGCGACCGATTCGCCGCCGGACATTTCGCCGCCACCT
>NC_042493.1:39105852-39107250 GCF_005508785.2 Acyrthosiphon pisum | reverse complement strand
GGAGAAACGGTGGGGCGGCGAATCGGTCTGCGGCGAAACGGTCGCGGCGAAACAGTCGCGGCGAATCGGTCGCGGCGAAATGTCCTAGACCCTTGCTGTCGTGCGGCGAGGTGTTGCTGGAGCACCGCCGCCTCACGGATTTTTCCGAGCTGTAGTCGCGTAAGTGCACGGTTCTCGGCAGTTGCGTGCCTCCACGCCGTACTGATTGTGGTAGTAGCACCACCCAGCCATTAAGCTAGGGACACACTTTTCACACGCCACGTGTCTTTACACGCCACGCGTTAACACGCCGATAATTTTAAATCGCGTGTTAACCCGTTTATTTTGAAATATTATTCGGTTTTGTGATTATATTTATAACACTCAACGTGTTCCTACTCAATTCCACGCCACGCGTTTCAAACAATTTTGAAAAACGTGTGACGTGTGATAGTAAAATACGACATTTTACTCAAGAAATCGGTTGATGACAGACATGCAATTGGTTAATCATCTATTTTCAGTTAGTTTCTTAAATATAATACATTTTTTATAATGTCTTCATTTGAAGAGTCGTTAATTGAAAATGTCCGCGAACACAAGTCTTTATACGATGTTTTTTCCGCCGATTATAAAGATCAGAACATTCGTAGAGAGGCATGGGAAGAGATTGGTAAAAATCTACAAATGTCAGGCAAGATATTAATATTGTAATATATAAATATTTAAATAACTCTTTTTTAAAGATTGAATTAATAATATTATTAATAATATGAAATAATACTTGTATATTAAATATTGATACAAATCGATATATTATACACGTTAAATCTATAAACCTATGAACGTATATACCATATTAAAAATAAATGTATATGTTACGCCGAATTTGTGAAATTGCCGATTTCATGAATTCGGTATCACATTATTACGAACATAAATTATTACGAATAGTGATAAATATAATATAAATAACCAATATTTGAACCCATTGGCTTTACCACATCATTATCTTTATTACCTATGATGATAGACGCTATGATGGTTAGGTCCCCACTGGCGTGCCGCGTGGCTTTATCTTAGTTACTAAGACATTTTTATTGCTTTGATAAAATAATTTGACAAATATTCCCTACCTACATGTTCAGCGTTCAGTTATTCGTTTCGCCTGCTGAAATAGTTAACAGTGTGTGACGGTTCGAAAAGTGCGTCTATTAGTTGCAATAATCAATCAAATATAATATAATAATTAATAATAAATAATAATATTTATTATTAAATTTATTAACTATGGACTCTAAATGGACAGCAGAACGAGATGCCGAAGCTGTAAAAATTTTAACTGATGACGCTTCTGTAAATAAAGATAGGCGGTATTATCACGTCCGTGAGAAATTTGATTTAATCGAGGTAGCTGGC
>NC_042493.1:39104648-39105802 GCF_005508785.2 Acyrthosiphon pisum | reverse complement strand
CTGGGAATCCTTACTTTTGACACCCCAAAGTACCAACTAGATTAACTTTCCTATCAGAAAAGTGATTCTAGTTTAAAAAAATCTAAGTATTTTTACTGTCCTAAAAGGTGATGACAGACATAAAAATTAAAAATTTTAATTAAAAAAAAAAAAACACATTTGTAAATTCAATACATTCATCGCTCCACGCAGAATCTAAAATATAATAAGATTAAACTTCAAGTTCAAGTTAGAACAGTCTGAACAGGTTAACCTTATCTGACTAACCCAAAACTGTTATAGCATTAATTATATAGGTACCTATTATATATTTTACTAATTTAGGGGTGAAACTAAACAAATTTTGAAATTTGAGTAAAATTATGACCAATTGGTTTGGGGGGGGGGGGTTATATTTGCGGTGCAGGGCCGGTTTGATTCATCTTCCCGGGCCGAAAAAATTCGCCAATCCGCCCCTGGACATAGCGAACAATAAAAGAAATTTGCTCTTTTCGAGATAAGTCAAAAGTAGAGTCCATAGAAACACTAAAAAATTTGGCATCTTTTAATTCTTCTTTGATTCTGGCTTTTATAGATGTAGATATAGAATTTATAATCTGATTCTGACGAAGTTTTGATGTAAAATTTATTTCTGGTTTCTCTACTGAATTTTTTAAAGATTCTAAATATGAAGCAAGAGGTGAGGAATATTTTGATATTATCTTTGTAAGCTCTAAAAAATTTCCTTGGTTACCAATATTTGACCAGCTCTCACGATGTCCTCGAAATGCTACACAGTTTTGTGCTAAAAATAGTGAGACATCAATTAAAGCTTTAACAATCTCACGATTGTACATTTTATTCTGCAGTTCATTTTCTCTCATTAATGGAATTATTGGAAGAGCAGTTTGTCTCAATTTTAATTTCAATGCTGCACTCACTTGAGCTTCTGAAATTTCGTGAAGGGTCATACATTCTATGGCTTTATGCCAAGCAGAAAATCCATCTTTAACCCACGCTTTTTTGACATTTCTTCCAAAAACAATACATGAATGACAGTATATTTTGTCATTAACAATGGAATAGCTTAACCAGTCTCTTCGGACATGTTTATTCCCAGGCATTATTTTCCAATACCAATTGGTTTGAAACTACGATTTTGTTTATTAGGAGGA
>NC_042493.1:39100951-39102056 GCF_005508785.2 Acyrthosiphon pisum | reverse complement strand
CAGAACATTCGTAGAGAGGCATGGGAAGAGATTGGTAAAAATCTACAAATGTCAGGCAAGATATTAATATTGTAATATATAAATATTTAAATAACTCTTTTTTAAAGATTGAATTAATAATATTATTAATAATATGAAATAATACTTGTATATTAAATATTGATACAAATCGATATATTATACACGTTAAATCTATAAACCTATGAACGTATATACCATATTAAAAATAAATGTATATGTTACGCCGAATTTGTGAAATTGCCGATTACATGAAATCGGCAATTTTTCTGCCGATTTCGTGAAATCCGCAATTAAAATTTGCCGATTTCATGAATTCGGTATCACATTATTACGAACATAAATTATTACGAATAGTGATAAATCTTAATATATAAAATGACAAGGAAATCAGCTGTCTGCAAGCCACCCGTGGAACGGAAAACGCCAGCCAAGTGAAACCGTGGCGTAAAAAATTTAACACCGCTCCGTTTCTACAGTCCACCCGACCAGTTCCCGGCGATTCCTTGGCGCGTCCAATCGCGTGCCTTCGCCGCGGCGGCGGCGGTCGGTTGGTTTTCAAATGCTTTTTTCGCCAGCGTCAGTCGTTATTATTGCTTTTTTTTTTCTCGATTCGTTTCGTCTTTTCAATCTCCGCCTGTGGTCTATTTGTTAAGTTTATTTCTTTTAAAACCCGTGGATATGCGGTTTGTACCCAAATTCGGTTTGTACACTTAAAATTCGCGTTCACGAAATGTAGGTCGGTCTTCGTTCCAACGCACAAGTGCACAATTTTGTTTTTGATTCAATAAATATTGCATTATTTTTTGGTCATTAATTACGTTGGTATATTGCTTAACGTAAACCCAATTTTGCGGTTTGATTTAAATAAATGTATTATTCCAACATACATTATAATAATGTAATCATAATAATAACGGTCAGATCATTGAATAAATTACAATTAAGTTTTAAACAGTGTGTAGTTACGTCAAATTATAAACGATTACATCGATATATATCGAATATATTGGATTTAGGTCACTCCGTTGATACACAGCGTCACAGCTTAAGTAATGAGTTTTGACCGTAAGCAGCAACACAAATC
>NC_042493.1:39099529-39100851 GCF_005508785.2 Acyrthosiphon pisum | reverse complement strand
TAGTAACAATAGTGATATGCAGTATATATTTTCTGATATTTAACAAAAAGCGTTTATTTCGTGAATTTTGACATTTTGAATAAATCTACAGCAGCAGATGCTGATAGTAGGAGTTAATTACTGATAAAGAGATTTATACACCGCACACGTTACGAATAATTTATTTATTATTGATGAGGAGTGGTTACTGATAAGGTTACGGTTGCGGTATCACTGATAAGGTTACACTTACTGATAAGGTTACACTTACTGATAACAACGTCACACACGTGAACGATAGGCTGCTGAGGGTGTGGGGGTGTGGAGGCGTGGGGGTGTGGGGTTGTGGAGGTTGTGGAGGGTGTGTCGGCGTGGGGGTGTGGAGGTTGTGGAGGGTGTGGTGGCGTGGGGGTGTGGAGGTTGTGGAGGCGTGGGGGTGTGGGGGTGTGCGGTCTGAACCCCCCAAAATATACTACTTTCAACATTATTCTACAATATTGTATTATTTGTAATTAGAATTTTTTTCTCTTAAAAAAAGAATTATTATTATTTTATAAGAACAACTTACGGTACAAATATTTCTAAATAACATATAATTTTATCGTAAATGTATTATTATATTTATTACCTTCTATTTAAATAAATGTATTATGTATACTATGTATTGTAGGTATAACAATAACTGTTAAAACGTTTATTAATAATAAGTTTTTTTTTAATTTATACTATTTACTATTTAAAGAAATGTATTGGGAATTAGGATTACACAAAAAGTGTCGTGTATCAAATGTAAGAACAGAGAAAATGATGTAAATGTATAAACAATTCTCAATAATATTATATTCTTTAAAATTCTTTTAAATCGAGTGTATGAAGTTTTATGGTATGAAATGTAAAAAATAATATATTATAAAATTCTGTTACTAATTAGTAATTACTATAATGGAAAAAATAAAAATATAATTATTAAAAATTGGAATGTAATTAATTATGACATGGTTTTTTGATACATATTATATTGTAATTTTTAAAAACTATTGTAATATGGTCACCAGTCACCACTGATTGCAAACTAGGAATATGGCCACCAAATTTTTGTGTGATTCGCATAGATAATAAAGACATGGATAAAAAATATATTCTTTAACTTTTTACCAAAACAATAAAATGTTTGTAGTTCTTGTCCCTGTGGGTCTTATTAAAAAACCAGAATTATGATAACTCTATTATTTCAGCAGATATCGCAATGGGCAAGTCTCACAGATAACGTGATAAAACCCTATACCAAGAATCAATAACCAGTGCCACATTATGTAACCATGATGGTAAATAATTGTAAAATT
>NC_042493.1:39085437-39099429 GCF_005508785.2 Acyrthosiphon pisum | reverse complement strand
TTTATTGTCGTATTGAATTATCATATTATTATATTTACCTACTATATTATTGTATATTATTTATATTATTGTTATCTATTACGTAAAACGGCACGGCCGCCGACGACGAGCCGGTCCATGTTTAATTACCACAGCCGCCTAAGCCGGCAGTCCGTTAATTACCGTTAACGCAAAAGCAGCGCAATCGTCATTTTTATTATATTATGCGTTGCAGGCGCGAATCGCCTTGTAAGTTTTAAATATAAAATTATATTGTTTTATATACCGTGATCTGGCTCGAATAGCCGGATATCATTATTGTTTTTTATAATATTAAATTAAATTGTTAGCGCCGGCTTTAATAGCCGTTTGCATTATTATTATTATTATTATTATTATTATTATTATTTTGTTTATGTATACCGCGTCGCAAATCGTCGAACTAAAATATTATTATGTTATAATACTGTCACGAGTGCGATCGTAATTATTAAAATCACATTTGTATTATTATATTATTATCCGTGTAAAGGCGTATTTGCTTATTATTGTTGTGTTCCTATTACAAATTATACAGGCACAGGTAGTAGCGGCTGGCCAGCAAGCACCGACAATCTGTGAGTTTTTACATATATATTATTATCATTCATTGTTTTTTATATTGTCGGCACAAGAGTGCCGTGTTGTTTATATTTTATATTTATATTGTTGTGTTGCTGTCCATATTATTTTTCTACCAATTTATTATACAGCAATATTAATTCCTCAGAAATCGTGTTATTCTTATTATTATTTTAATTGTAGCAAACACACATACACACACATATATACACACATTTACACACCCACCACACTCTAGCACTCACAGGTTTTGCTCGGCGACCCTGTCCACTTTCTGTCGAGTGCTATACATAAATACACATCATAACACAGGTCGGTCGGTGTGTACAGAGTGCGTACGAAGTGTCTGGTGCCCGGTCAAAGTCCAATATACAGTGAACCTTCAAGTGACTATCAATCTAATTCAAGTAAATATCCCATAATATATAATTTAATAAATATAAAAATAAAATCTATATATTTTTTTTTAAATTTAATAATTTAGAACATTCACGTCAAAGTCCAAACTATAATGAACCTTCCAGTAGTCATCTTCAAACAAATTCAAGTAAAGAAATAACATTTATAATCTAATAATATTTAAGAATAAAATCTATAACAAATAATATTTAACATTTTAGAAAATGCCCGTCGAAGTTTAAGCTACAGTAGAGAACCGTCAAATGTTTATCAATCTGATTCAAGTAAAGATCGCATAATATATATTATTATAATATACTTCAATAAGTATAAAAATAATATCTATATAATATGTATATATAAATTATTTTAATTTAATATTTTAGAACATTTCCGTCCTAGTACAAGTTATAATGAACCTTCCAGTGGCCATTCTGAAACTAATTCAAGTAATATTATGGTATTAGAATAATAAAAATTGTATAATAATTCGATAAATATAAAAAATTAAATCTCTATATAACATTCAAATACCTATATATTATATTTTAGAACATTCACGTCCAAGTCCAAACTATATTAATAAACCTTCCGGCAGTGGTCGTCAAACTAACTCAAGTAAGAATATAATAATTATACTTTAATAATATAAGAATAAAATCTAAATAATATAATATAATCTATTTCAAAAAGGAAAAAAACGCGAGTAATTATTATGCCTTTCTACTAATGGGAAAATGTAATGTTTACCCTTTTTTAATGTGCATATTCTCTTACTTTTTACCTTCAAACAATCTATAATCTACATTATGTATACCTACATGAACTGTTCACATATAATTTATTGTAAATATTGCAAATTGTTCATAAGGCTTGATTAACTATTATTACACTACAATAATATATGAATTAATTGTATATTTAAATATACATTTTGAACTTGTTACTTGTTTTAGATTTTCAAGACCGCGTATTAAGGCAACTTTCACATATAAAACTTCATTTATTTAAATTAGATGAAAAACTTTCTGCGTTGAATTATCCTTCACTTCAAAATACAAACGTTGATATATATGATGCCAATGTTTTGGAAAATTTTACTCTTCAATATGAACAGGATTTACAAAATGTTGAAATAAAACTAAAAAATGATGACATTTATAAGTCTAACATGGTATTAATTGAGTTTTTGAAACTGATAATTTATGTATTCTTATTAGAATAATTATTATTTTAATGTTATTATTTTTATTATAGTTAACAGCTCTGTCTAAGATGGGCGGTTCAAAGACTGATGAAGCTACTAAGTATATTTTAAAAAAAATATACGCTGATAAATTAGCTATGTGTTACAGTTGGATGGGAGGAAAAGGAAAAAAAGTTTTATCTACTATGATACTTCCTAAAATAATAATAGGTAATATACGAGTATAAATTGTGTTTATATAATTAATTTCTTATATATAGACATTTATTAATAACATATGTTTTAAATAATAGTAAACTGGATGTATCAGATATTCATTTTTGCACATTTTAATTAATAAAATTGCTTTTTTTAGAAGTAGCACTGAAAAGAATCAATAACTGTACAGAAATAGATATTGTGAACTCAATCAAAAATTGGTTACGACATGCTTATCAAAGAAACTAAAATAGGTATGAACGAAAAATAAAATTTACTATACTAAACTATAACTATACTACTTAGTATACTACTAACTATACTAAAAAAAATATTTAACTATACAATAAACTAAGAATGTATAATATTTATTTGTTTGTTTTATGAAGTACTTATTCCAAAAAAAAATGTTTTTTTATAATTTATTTATAAATTTAAAACTGCTGTTTTTATGGCAGTTATTTTTAGAAAACTAGTGTGAAATAGGCAAGAGAAATCAAAATTATATTTGTTTGGAATTTCTCAATGTTTTTAATTATAATAGCTATAAGCTTACAATTTATAAGTAGTTATACTAGAACAAAAGATATATAGGTGTGGTGGTTAACTCATAAGTAATAACCACATTTATTTTTTTTTTTTTTTTTTTTTATTAATTATCCCGCGGCAACTTAGGCCATTGGGAGGAGGGGTGGAACAGTAGGTTTTTGACGGTAGGGGTGTGTTACGTGTATTTTGGCAGAATTTTTGAATGGGGCACCCGTAGGTATCTGCCATGCCCCGGTGTGGGGGATGGCGGCACTTGTTCTCCGGACACCGTGACTTGCCCGGAGAAAAATGCCACACAGTGACCGGGGATCGAACCCGTGACTGCGAGCACCGCAGCCGACGCGTTGACCGCTCGGCCACCTCGTCCCCCCCACATATATTATTAAACTTTAAAATAAGTGTAATAAAAGTCTTACATTTTTATTTGACTTAGTAGTTTTTATATATATATAAATCTTATTTTTTTCTTTAAGTTTTTTTAATCTGTAGATTTTTGGTTACCAATAACATTAACTTTCTATGAGTGACTCAATTCCCTCTATTATTATTATTATTTCAACACTATTTTTTTTTTTTTTGTTTAGCTTAAAGTCAACAGAAAAAATAAGCCTTGACCAAAATATGGAAGATGATGCACTGAATAAGAGCTAGCAGAATACTATCATGTGTACTTTTAAACAAAATATAACAATAAAAATTTAAATATATAAAAAAAAAAAAAAAACTTATTTTACTTTTGATTACTATTTCGCTTTATTACATTATTTGTTTTAAGCCTTAAGGTATAAATTTATTTTCCTGGGTCAACCAAAGTAAAGCTGTATAGTATAGTATAACCTTTATTATAATTATAACAATTCTATAGTGAAACCTCTCAATACCAGACATTTTTTCAGAAACGTCGATATATTTCCTCATATGATTAGCCCTTTAAATAGCAAACACCTCCAATTAGTGGATAAAATTGTGCAACCAAGAGTGTCTGCGGTATTTAGAGGTTTTACTCTAGATATATATTTATGATTAGTGAGAGTATTCAAACCTTGGATAACTGATGGATATTGTCCAAGGTACAATATTATATCTAATGGACATCAGTAGATATCTAAAAGTGTATTATGATGGATATTATATAATATTTTTAATGGATATCCATAGTATTGGAAAAAAATGGCCATTTGGATATCTAGAATATGTTTTAAAGATATCCATGTATATCCAGTAGATATTATGGATATCCAGATATTATATTTAATGTATATCCATTAAATAGTGGGTATTACCTCTAGCCTGCATAATTTTTAAATAATAGATGATTTAAGAACACTCAAAAACAATAAATCAAATGACAAACCAATTCATCTGGAAATGATTCTGGACATGCAGTCCTCTCAATGTACTCGTGACCAATTATCCCCATGACTTTCTTATCTAACTCATTTAATTCTTGAAGCTCGATGGTTTTATTTCCTGTTAATCTTTTGGCATGTCTAAGATTGGATGCCTTTTTAGAGACTTTTGTCTTTAAATCTCTCCAAGACTAAACAAATAAAATAAACAATAAAAACTTTAAACATGTCCTTAAAATATATTGCTTTTTTCCAGTGGTTAGAATAGATAGTAGTTTTAGTAAAGAATTCAAAAATACTTTTGGCGTTCCACAAGGTACAGTTTTATTTTGAATTCATATAAATGGGTTGTTAAATTTAAACTTTGATGGTAATGATTTGCTTTGCGGATGATACTGTTTTACTTTATAATAATAAATCCATTGATAAACACTATGATAAAGCCGACATTGGTTTAGTTTTAGTTAATCAGTGGTTAAATAATAACTCTCTACAACAATCTTGTTATTTGTATTTTAGTATTAACAAATTGTATACTGATATGTCCAAGTATAAATTAGGTATGTGTAATAATTTAATTTCTAGACAAAATAATGTTTGAGTTATGTTCAATATTTAGGTAATTTATAGATGAAAATTTAAAATGGAATCAACAGTAGTGTAGGTAAATATTTTTTTTACATTTTCAGTAATATTTTATTACCTAAATTAAGAAGTATGACTTGTAAGTTTGATTCAATCCATCATAAGTTATGGGATACCCTTTTGGGGAAGTGCTTATTATATAAATATAAGTAATTAAAAAGTTACAATGAATGTACTTTTAGCATTTATATATTTAAAACCAAGTTGATACCTTAGTAATTATATTTTGAATGAATATTGTCTGCCTTATTGGATACCTTGTATTATAAAATATTATGTATATTTATATTTAATTATATAAAATTAATAAATAATTACCCTTATCACTCTTATTCTACTAGATATAATAATTAAAATATAATTTTAATCCTTACGGCCTACAGTGAGAACTGAATTCAATATAAGTTTTATCCATTATTTGTTTTTTATAAAATTTGTATATGGTTAAAAATTAATCATCTGTTTTTGGTAATAACTGTTTTAATTTTAAACATTAGATTGACAGAGTAAAATTTAAAGATGTTATTATTCAGTAATATTTTTATTTAAGTATAGGTAGTATATAATAATTTAGCTAATAATTAATGTTGATTAAGTTTTAACTATACCTATGTATATATTAACTAATTTACCTCTTTCCACGATTTTACGTTTTTTCTTTAACACCCGGGTTACGTAGATTGTTCAATGATGACACCAAATCATCACACGACCCAGCTAAGTTGTCCCTACCATTTAGGGTACAAAATTTACCGGTTGCCACGTGAGGGTTTTGTACCATATAGTCTACCATGAACATTAGCTGCTTGTCATTCTCCTCCCTTGTCTCGACTTTTTTACATTCATATCATTATCATTTTGAGATCCACTATGATAATTAAAATTTAAACAAACAATAAATATAATAAATACATTTTGATGTTGTGCAAACGCAATTAATAAACTATTAATAATATAAGTACTTACAATTGAGTGGATATTCTCTTCATCTTTACTAATAGCAAATACAGTAGCTGGTTTTTATTAATTAAGTACTAAATACTAACTCAGTACTAACTCAAGTACTAAATCACTTAGTCGATAACTTTATTCGATACATTTTAGAATATGTCGATAGTGATCGCTATCTAATAAATTCGTTAACACAATATCGAGTTACAGACAATTACGTTGGATGACGAATGGCGTTAAGTTCTACCTAAGCTACTATATATTATTGATATAATATTTGTTTGACTGTAGCCCATAAGCGCAAAAAAAATTACTTTTTTAGTAATCCATAAGCACAAATTAATTTTATAAAAAAAAGTGTGTTTTATTAAAATCATAAAGTTAATACTATGCTATTCGTGATTATAAAATTAATTTGAAAAATTTAAATTACATATTAGTAGTAAGTATTAATTAGTATAAAAACACTTAAAAATATAATCACAAACAATATAATCAATTTAATTTATACATTATAATATTAAGAATTTACATTAGAAAAAAAAATTGTATTTAATTGTATTTAATTAGTATAATATTATAAATAGTACCTTAATATTAAATTTTAAATTTGAAGCCTGAGGGTTATATAATTGATCTTTCAGACGACGGTGGTATGATTCTGGAAAATTAGTAACCCTTTGCTCGTTCGAAGGTAGTTCAGCCCACAGGTGCGGTGGATACTGTTGTCATTTTCAATAAAATTGTCTAAAATATTTTCGGAAAACTCTGATATCTGCATGATCCCAACATGTTTCAATTAAAAATAACTCAAAAGTCATAATATAATAATCTATACAGGTTAGTCATTTGATATATGTTTATACCTATAGGTATTGTATCTGTAATATTATATATTAGTTATCTTAAATGATTATCAACCGTCACCATAATTTGTTACGATAAAATTCGATAATACTAAATACCAAATTAAACTAAAATAATACTAAACTTCATCTGAACTCGATCACTGTTGTATTTTTGAATAATTATAAAAATTCTATGTTGTATACTTATTTAATTTAATTTATTAATTAATAATTTTAAAATGAAACCTATAGTGTAACAGATTCAATATTATATCAGGTACCTAATACAATTTATTTTTACGCTTTTATACCACTACTAAGGTACAAAAGCTCAAATTCAATTTGCGCTTTTGAGCTTTACCGTATTTTTTTATTTATTATTTTTATCAACATTTATAAAAAAAATCTTAAAAAATGAATATTTCAAATGCCTATAAATAGCTGAAAAATAAGTGAAATATTTTGTAAAGAAAATGCCAGACTAAACCACTCGAAAAATGTTCAAGTCATCTTCAAGTTATACTTTTTGAATAATAACAAATATCTAAATTCGTTATTTTAAAATTTATGGATAACCTTGTATTAACGTTTTTAATAAATTTTGACATATTTCGTAAAACTTAAACTTTCAGTACACAACTTATAAAAAACTGTATTTAATTTTTGATATTTTTTGGGCAAACAAATTTTTTTATTATTATTGTATTTCAAAAAAAAAATACATAAAAAAATCGAAATTTTCAACTGCCTATAAATAACTTAATACAGAAATCTAAAAGTAAATTACCACTCTGCTGTATAGTAGACTGTAAAGTAGAAACATTTTTTTTTATTTTTCTAGAAAATTTCATTTTGGAGGTAGAACTATTTCACATAATATGTACGAAGTACTTAAAAATAAAATCAAAAGCTACGAATAATCTCAAGGGATTGAAATAAAAATAGATGAAGATAGTAAAGTAGTGGTCGTAATTACACCAATAATGAGGAGATCCCATTCAATGGATTTTGCAAAGGATATTGTTTTTGTCGACTCTTGTGGATCCGTTGATCAGACAAACACAGTCGTAACATTCTCTTTTGGTTGTTCTAAGGTGGGAGGTATACCTTTAGGCATCGTTTTTCATACCAACCAAAGCGAAGAGAACTATCTGTCTGCTTTCAAAGTTCTAAAAGAACTAATAGGTTCATCTGGATTTGGTTGACAAAGTGAGCCTGCAGTTTTTATGACGGATGATAGTGTGGCGGAAAGAAAGGCTTTGAAATTATGTTATCCAAATTCAACTTTACTGTTATGCACATTTCATATCCTCCAAGCAGTATGGCGATGGCTATGGAGTAGTAAAAATAACATAAATCCAAATGATCGTAAACATTTGATAAATTTGTTTTGGCATGTTTTGTATTCTTCCAACGAAGTTAATTGTGTTTTAGAGAATGAAAAATTAAATAAAGACGAAATTGTACAGAAGTATACGAATTTCCAAGAATATTATAGGAAATTATGGCTAAGTAATCGAGAATGGTGTTTATGTTTTCGTTCAACACTAATAACCAGAAGGAATAACACAAATAATATAGTAGAGGCTTCAATTAAAACTTTCAAAGATGTAGTTTTTGAAAGATGCAAAGCTTTTAATATGTGTGCTCTAGTCGACTTTATTTGTACAACGTTTGAAAGATATCACAAAACTCGTTTGATCGAATTTGCAAACAAACGTGTAACAAAAACCAAGTTATGTTACTTAAAATTTCTTTCTAAAGCTAAAAATTTAAATGTCAATAAAATTAATAATAATGAGTTTAATGTTCAATTATCTACTGACAATGAAGTGTTATATAGTGTGTTTGCAGACATTAATATGTGCGAATGTATTGATGGTCAAGGTGGTGCTTTTTGCAAACACCTTTGTGCGGTCCATGAAAAGTTCTCTAATATTTCTACGGCGCGGGCGCCAAATTTATCTTATAATGATAGAAGTAATTTAGCTTTCATTGCATTAGGAAATCACATAGAGAAGTCATTTTTTGCTGATATGTATCAAGAAAATATAAAAGATATTGAAGGTGAAATTGAAAATTATGCTATCAAAAAAAAACATTGGAAATAGATCACATTTATCAACATCTGATTATCAACCAAGTTGTTCATGGATGAACGTAGAGGTTAACGAAGAATCAAATATGGATTCTATTTATGATTCTGAAGTATCACGCTTAAAAAATAATTTTGACTATAATTCAATTATTATGTACAAACAAAGATGTTTCTGCTACAAATTTAATAAAGAAAACCAATGTTCAAAAAAGTATTCACGTTCAACCCACAGCAATTTCTCGAAGGAAAGAAAGATCTGGTTTAACAAGAGGATCACGTCGAATTCAAGCTGGTCGACCATCAGCCATCAAAATTGAAAACAAAGCCAAAGCCAGCAAAATTAAAAGAAGAATTGGGTCGAACATTTCAGCTAACAAACCAAATGCAAAATCGCATTAAAATATTATAATTTGTTTTATATTTTTTTAACGTATTATTTGTTATTGACCATGGTAATTCACTCCCTATAGTATTTGATTTATTATTATTTTATTATTTATAAAATTATAATAGTTAGAACTTAGAACTAAGACCGATGTATTTATTATGTACTTTTTTATAACATTTTATACATGATATCATTATTTAGGTAACATAAAAATGGTAGATATAAGTTTATATTATTACTATTTTTATTCTAAAAAGGTTGATCAATTTAATTATTATTATAACTATATAACATGTATGCATATAATTAACACAACATATTTTGATTTATTATTATTTTATTATTTATAAAATTATATTAGTTAGAACAATACATTTGTAAATAGGTAATTCTAAAATGTTCTCACATTACGAACCCTATGTCGATTCAGTGCGGAGTGTTTTGTAAGATTAATTTCAGTCGTACAGGCTCCGCCCTCTGCACTGAATCGCGCTAGGGTCAGGAAATACCATAGACATATTAATAAATGGACTGATCGTAGAAAGAGAGGTTCGTATACCAACATTGTTAGAAAGAAATAGCATACAACTTAAGACGGTCATAAAAGAACAAATTACATATCATGGAGTATAATATTTTAAATTTTATATAATATATATGTTACGCCGTATTTATGAAATTGCCGATTACATGAAATCCGCAATTAAAATTTACCGATTTCATGAAATAGGCATATTTTTTTCTGCCGATTTCATGAATTCGGTATCACATTATTACGAACATAAATTATTACGAATAGTGATAGATATAATATAAATAACCAATATTTGAACCCATTGGCTTTACCACATCATTATCTTTATTACCTATGATGATAGACGCTATGATGGTTAGGTCCCCACTGGCGTGCCGCGTGGCTTTATCTTAGTTACTAAGACATTTTTATTGCTTTGATAAAATAATTTGACAAATATTCCCTACCTACATGTTCAGCGTTCAGTTATTCGTTTCGCCTGCTGAAATAGTTAACAGTGTGTGACGGTTCGAAAAGTGCGTTTATTAGTTGCAATAATTAATCAAATATAAGATAATAATTAATAATAAATAATAATATTAATTATTAAATTTATTAACTATGGACTCTAAATGGACAGCAGAACGAGATGCCGAAGCTGTAAAAATTTTAACTGATGACGTTTCTGTAAATAAAGATAGGCGGTATTATCACGTCCGTGAGAAATTTGATTTAATCGAGGTAGCTGGCGTCCGACGAGTGCGACGGAAACGCGATCAACGTATTATGGCAGTAGTCGACAGTTTCCATAGTATTATCCGTGACATGCATGTGGCCAGTGGACATAAAGGTGAGACAAAAACACACAAAAAAAATAATGGAGCATCACTCTAATATTACTATGGCTGATGTAAAAACTTATATCGCTAATTGTGAAAGGTGTGTGGAAAAATCAAAAAAAATAAGTACGCGAGGCGTTGTTGTGCGGCCTATTTTATCTTCTTTTTTAAATGAACGTGGGCAAGTGGACCTTGTCGACTTTCAAAGTTTACCCGATGGAGATTTTAAATTTATTCTTCATTACAAAGAACACTTGACAAAGTTTTCATTTTTCCGGCCTCTGAAGTGTAAAAAGGCTTCGGAAGTGGCGAAAGAACTGCTACACATATTTTTGACGTTTGGTGCCCCTCATGTTCTGCAGTCCGATAATGGTCGCGAATTTACTGCCGGTATTATAACAGAATTAGCGTCATTATGGCCCGATTTAATACTAGTAAACGGTCGGCCACGTTATCCACAAAGCCAAGGATCTGTAGAAAGAGGCAATTGTACGCTGAAGGATTCACTGGTGGCGTGGATGCGAGACAACAAAACTGCCGCGTGGAGTTACGGCCTCGCCTTTGTACAATGGGGCGTTAATACCACATACCACGAAGCCATAAAGATGACTCCGTATGAAGCAGTTTTTGGTCAAAAACCACGAATGGGACTGGCAACAAAAGTACCTCGAGAATTATTGGACAATATAATGACAGGAACGCTAGAAGAGGATATGTTGGACATGCTTTTTGATCCACCTACTACAATATCTACTCATACCATTCCGGAATATCGGAACGATGAAGACGCGGAAGTACTCAATATTGAAGTGAGTAAAATTAAGATTGTAGGAATTGTATTTTTTATTTAACCAATTTTAATTTAACATTTACCTAATAATAATTCAAAAATCTTTTATAATATGTATGATTAGGTGGGGTAAGTGCGTTTTCGACTAATAAATTTAATTGGTTTTAATTTTATTAATTTAATACTTATCATCATATTTATAAACGTTGTATAGAATATATTATAATTATAACAATGGTATACTCGTACAATATGATAATTAATAATTTAATTATTTAATTAATTAATTAATTAAATAACTTTTATAGACAAATGATTTAGAGGGTACGCATGAAGAACTACTAGAAATCAATACTGCGTGCTCGCTACATGTTACGCCCGAAAATGGAGTACAGCAACTTGATAATTTGATAAAGACCACACGAAACATTTTGGAGATTGAAAGTGACACCGACGAAGTAAATCGGTTTTTTTTTTAATTAATTAGGTATTAATTATTTTTTAATTATAATATAATTTTAATTATATAGAACACTGAAGAGGTAATTTTCGATCATCCAGCTCTAACACGACGCAAAATTGCAGCACAAAATTTAAAATCTCAAGCGGACAGGATGGTAACCAGGGGAAAAGGCATCCTCCCTCCCTTAAAAGTTGGTGACAATGTTCTTGTGCCAATTCCGTCGGTGGATCGAGGGCGAGGAGATGCAGCCAACCTTCTTTCAGTTATAATAGAAGAAAATGATGGCAAATTTCGTATTGCGACAAAAGAAGGGATTCTGAGCACATGGCTGGAGCGGAACAGTTTGGCTGCTACAAAGTACTGTTCCCTAACAACTGCAGACGTTCAAAATTTAAATGAATATACTTTACGGGAACTCGTTCGATTAGGGTCAGTAGGAACCGGACAAGGATATCGACGTTGTACCTGCCGTACGAATTGCACATCAAAAAAGTGCACATGCAAAAAAAATGACATGATGTGCGTAATTCGGCGTGCCATCCCGGCCGTAGTTGTCAAAATGTATAGGTAAATATAAATATATAACTAAAAAATTAATATAATTTCATAACTTTCGATTATTTTTTTTTAAATTTTTTGTACACATAATTTATTATTACAATTAGATTTTATTATGTTTAAAGTGTTTTATGTAAGAACATAAATATAACACATTAATTTATATTGAATTATATATTATAATTTTTTTATTATGGTCTTGCGGATTTCATGAAATCGGCAGAAAAATTTCCCGATTTCACGTTTTCTGCAACAGCGTTGCTCATTTCATGAAATCGGCAATTTTTCTGCCGATTTCATGTAATCGGAAATTTCACAAATTCGGCGTAACATATATATAGTAATATTAATATTTAACATTTATATTATTATCATGTTCATCCATAGACAAATTATTGTGTTATCACCTCCAAATTTTGCTTGTCATTCCATGATATCTAATTTTTTGCTCTATGATTTTCTTAAGCTATGCTCTATCTCTTTCACATTCATGTTTAATATCTTTGATTTCTTTCTAATAATGTTGGTCTCACGGTGACATAGGCGGGGTGTGTGGGAGACGCAGTCCATTTATTAATATGTCTATGGGAAATACGCATCCCGGCTTTACAGTTAAGGATTAATATTGTAAATCCTTTAACCGGATCTAGTTAATTAATTTTACCTGACTCAATACGTAATAAGAAAGCTGTTATAAATGCAAAAAACAATGATGAAAAATGTTTTAAATATGCGATTTTATCTAAGTATAATAATCAATCAAATAAAAGTCGATTTAATTACCAATATTTTAAAATGCTTGAAAAGAAAAGTGAATTAAATTTTCACTGTATCAATTATCCGACACCTGTCACACAAATTAAAATATTTGAACGTTTAAATAATTTGTCAGTTAATGTTTTTAGTTTAGATGATACAAATGTTGTTTTTACATTATACAGGGTGTTTCACGATGAACTGACTATTGCAATAACTTGTATTCTAACCAATATTTTTTCATTTTTTTTTTTTTATATATTCAATAGACTTTTACACTATACGTATAATATAAACTTTTTTATTTTTATTTCTTTGTACAGAAAATAAAAAAATTTAAATTTGATTTTAAATTTTTTTAAAAATTTAAAAATAGCCAATTTATAAACATATTGAAAAAAATTGATTTTACGTTTACAGTATTTAATTTGAGTAATCCGTTAGCGACTTATTTGCGTTCAAATATTCGTTCAATTTACTGCGACTGGGAAATTTATCAAACCCAACAGTAAAAACCAGAAGTCAAAATAAAATTAAATCTCAACTTAACGATACTCATAACGGTCATAATCGATAATAAGTAATGAGTACAATGGTCACACAAATTGGACATTTGGAACTTCCTATCTAATCTCCACTCCCACCTTCAGCAGCTGAATATCAGCTATTAAGTATAAAAATAAATTTTACAATTATTTACCATCATGGTTACATAATGTGGCACTGGTTATTGATTCTTGGTATAGGGTTTTATCACGTTATCTGTGAGACTTGCCCATTGCGATATCTGCTGAAATAATAGAGTTATCATAATTCTGGTTTTTTAATAAGACCCACAGG
>NC_042493.1:39080871-39085387 GCF_005508785.2 Acyrthosiphon pisum | reverse complement strand
CGGTCGGTCCACGGTATCCACAAAGCCCAAGGATCTGTAGAAAGAGGCAATTGTACGCTGAAGGGATTCACTGGTGGCGTGGATGCGAGACAACAAAACTGCCGCGTGGAGTTACGGGCCTCGCCTTTGTACAATGGGGCGTTAATACCACATACCACGAAGCCATAAAGATGACTCCGTATGAAGCAGTTTTTGGTCAAAAACCACGAATGGGACTGGCAACAAAAGTACCTCGAGAATTATTGGACAATATAATGACAGGAACGCTAGAAGAGGATATGATGGACATGCTTTTTGATCCACCTACTACAATATCTACTCATACCATTCCGGAATATCGGAACGATGAAGTCGCGGAAGTACTCAATATTGAAGTGAGTAAAATTAAGATTGTAGGAATTGTATTTTTTATTTAACCAATTTTAATTTAACATTTACCTAATAATAATTCAAAAATCTTTTATAATATGTATGATTAGGTGGGGTAAGTGCGTTTTCGACTAATAAATTTAATTGGTTTTAATTTTATTAATTTAATACTTATCATCATATTTATAAATGTTGTATAGAATATATTATAATTATAACAATGGTATACTCGTACAATATGATAATTAATAATTTAATTATTTAATTAATTAATTAATTAAATAACTTTTATAGACAAATGATTTAGAGGATACGCATGAAGAACTACTAGAAATCAATACTGCGTGCTCGCTACATGTTACGCCCGAAAATGGAGTACAGCAACTTGATAATTTGATAAAGACCACACGAAACATTTTGGAGATTGAAAGTGACACCGACGAAGTAAATCGGTTTTTTTTTTTAATTAATTAGGTATTAATTATTTTTTAATTATTTTTATATAGAACACTGAAGAGGTAATTTTCGATCATCCAGCTCTAACACGACGCAAAATTGCAGCACAAAATTTAAAATCTCAAGCGGACAGGATGGTAACCAGGGGAAAAGGCATCCTCCCTCCCTTAAAAGTTGGTGACAATGTTCTTGTGCCAATTCCGTCGGTGGATCGAGGGCGAGGAGATGCAGCCAACCTTCTTTCAGTTATAATAGAAGAAAATGATGGCAAATTTCGTATTGCGACAAAAGAAGGGATTCTGAGCACATGGCTGGAGCGGAACAGTTTGGCTGCTACAAAGTACTGTTCCCTAACAACTGCAGACGTTCAAAATTTAAATGAATAAACTTTACGGGAACTCGTTCGATTAGGGTCAGTAGGAACCGGACAAGGATATCGACGTTGTACCTGCCGTACGAATTGCACATCAAAAAAGTGCACATGCAAGAAAAATGACATGATGTGTGATTCGGCGTGCCATCCCGGCCGTAGTTGTCAAAATGTATAGGTAAATATAAATATATAACTAAAAAAATTAATATAATTTCATAACTTTCGATTATTTTTTTTTAAATTTTTTGTACACATAATTTATTATTACAATTAGATTTTATTATGTTTAAAGTGTTTTATGTAAGAACATAAATATAACACATTAATTTATATTGAATTATATATTATAATTTTTTTAAGAATGGTCTTGCGGATTTCATGAAATCGGAAATTTCACAAATTCGGCGTAACATATACATGTTTATTATGTTTTTATCTATTGTATACAAATAATAAGGAATAATTTTAACGAGGAACACATTTTGTTATTTAGAATCGTTGATCAAATATTAATTCGTCCTCTCCGATTCATCTCGTACTGCCATGGTACTGCCCCAACAGATGACAAAAATAAATCTTTATACTTCTCGCGTATTTCAAATGATCTTTGAGTGCTATTCCCTCTTAACGGTTCCATATTTTCAAGAACTTCGGTACTTTCATAATTATTTGTTTCAGCCAATTGAAAATCATGGCTTTGGCATAACATATTATGAAGACAACATGCAGCAAGTACTATGTTGTCTACGGACTTAGGTTGCACTTGAATATTTGTTCTGAATACTCGCCAACGATTTGAAAGTATTCCAAACGCGTTTTCCACTACACGTCTTGTACGAGAGAGTCGGTAGTTAAAAATTTTGTTTCCTTCATTACCACCCAAAGTTGCCCTACTATATGGTCTCATAAGATATGGCTTCAAGGGAAATGCCTCATCTGCAACAATTACGTATGGCATTGGGTCTCCATTTTCTTCAATTGGTGTATCAGGTGGAACGTCTAATGTATCATTTTCTAACGCTTTCCCTAATGCAGACTTAGCAAATACATTTCCATCAGAATTCCGACCATAAGAACCCACATCAATAGTTATAAACCTATAGTGAGCATCTACCAAACCAAGTAAGACGATCGAATTTACTCCTTTATAATTAAAATATGCCGATCCACCATTTATAGGACATTGAATATTAATATGTTTACCGCCAAGAGATCCTATACAATTGGGAAAATTCCATATTTCTTTATATTCCCTGCTAATATTTTGCCAATCTTCTTTGGTGGGTTTCGGCATGTAGATGGGTCTTAATGTTTTCCAGATAATCTCACAGACTTCTTCAACGATTTCTCTGGTTGTGCTAAACCCCAGACGAAAAATGAAGGCTAAAGACCTATAAGATTCCCCGGTGGCCAAAAATCTGTAAATATTTAAAAGTTTAAATAAGAATGTTATACTTGAAATTGTATATTAAAATAATAATTTATTTATAATTAGTTAATTATAAGATATTTTTTTACCCTAAAAAATTAGCAACAAAATATAACAGGAAAAAGGTATGATGACGTGATAACACGTCGGAATCACCACATGTACATTATGTCATTATCTGATACTAAAATCGGTCTAAAATAATTATGTGGTTAATAAGATTATTAATGACTAGGGCTCGGATTTTATAGCAAATGCTTCTTTTGAGGGAATTTTGATAGAAAGATAATTCTTATATATAAATATGTTTTGAATCGTTCTGATTTGAATGAAGTTAACTTTTTTTGCTTTTTTCCACAAAATCTACTTTTTATTGATTTTCCCCCAATTTGGTTATTTTTTCTCGATTTTTGCATATTTTTCTTGAAAACATAGCTTATCTCTATGTATATTATACGTCATGGACTATATTATTATTACCAGAAATTATAAAATCAGTGAAAAAACCAGTAATAAATACATGACTGATACAATAACTGTCGTTATTGTGCCGAAATAGTTTTATTTACAATTATCTATTGTTGTATTAATTACGACTCAAGGAAAGGGAAAATTATCTGAATTATACCTACGTATTTTTATAGCACGTTCTAATACTTTAGTTGGCCGGTAAATATCAATCAACAATCAGTGAGGTATAAACGTATAGTGTTCTAAATAATTTCTCTCATCGTCAAAATGCCAAAAGTTAAAAATTTAAATTTAAAATTAAAAAAAATCGTAAGATAATTCGGTGAAAATGTGCTTATGACTGACGGAAATATTATATTTTGTAAATTGTGTTAAGTCAAAATAAATTCGGATAAAAAATATAACGTTTTATATGTTTAATATGAGTTTTAATGAAAGTAACTTGACTAAATATATGGTTGTAAATTCCTTTTTTAATATTTAAATGTATGTGTAATTGAAATTTGCTTTTTTAGAATTAAATTAATAAATGCTTTTTTTGCCTTTTTTAACTACTTAAAATGCTTCTTTAAGGATTTATTTTGCTATAAAATCTGAGCCCTATTAATGACAAACTAAACCTTTGCTTGTTTGTAACTATTGTCCAAAATTCTTTGAAAGGAAAGACACTTTAAAAGAACATTTATATTTACACATCGGGGGCTGGATTAAAAAATGTAAGAAATGTGATAAGCGTTTTAGAGTTCCGCGTAACTTGAGGTATCATATAAAATTGGTAGGTACACAATGATTCACTCATACAATGCTCTAAAAGCAAAAAATAATATTCTGATCAAAGACAACTAGCATATCATATCCGAAGGATGCATACTCATGACATTTTCGTGAATGTAGAGTAGGATTTGCAGTGCCTTGCTTGCTCTCAAAGCATCGAAAGAAAATGGTAATATATTGAACCTTCATTAAAACATTATAAATTTATTAACATTTAAAGAAATTTTGTTTTTTTTTTTAGGATAACCCAAAACCATACGACTTTAGGTGGACAGATGTATTTCTGGGATTCGGACGTATACCAGAAGAATTAATAAGATACTTAAGATAAATTATTTCTTTTTTTAAAAACTGGATTTTGACAAATTTTATCTACTGGGTGATTCTTTTATCATAGAACACTCATTATTTCAAAAAGTATAAATTTTTTTGAAAATATTTTTTTACATAGTTTCTAGTCGCTTATAAAACAACGTTTTTCTTAAAAAATTATATTTTTAAATATTTTTCATTTTTACTTTTCACTTTATTTTTTACTTTTTTGAATGACAACATAGGGTTTTAATTTTATATTCCAAAGCAGAATATAATTCTTGGTATTTTGATACATGAGAATCAAATTTGGGGCGAGTAGTTTATGAGTT
>NC_042493.1:39079122-39080650 GCF_005508785.2 Acyrthosiphon pisum | reverse complement strand
AAACTACTCGCCCCAAATTTGATTTTCATGTATCAAAATACTAAGAATTATATTCTGCTTTGGAATATAAAATTAAAACCCTATGTTGTCATTCAAAAAAGTAAAAAACTTAAAAAATTATACGAATAAAAAATATTTTCAAAAAAATCTATACTTTTTGAAATAATGAGTGTTTTATGATAAAAAAATCACCCAGTATAACTTATGTAGTTTTATAAAGGGTAGAACATCAGATAATATTTCTAAATGAGTATCTACTGTCTCAGTTGCAATAATTATATCATCAAAATATACAAAAATTTATTGTGCTTTAATCTGTTAATAAAATATATTGTTTACATAACTTTGAAAATTACTAGGACACAGTGGTGAAACTAGAACTTTGATTGCCCGTGGCAAAATAATCCAGCGGGCTTTTGATCTTACAAATTTGTAATATGAAAAGGATGCACTTACTCACACAATTTATATCTAGATCCACCCCTGCTAAAATAGGTAATAAATAGTTAAAAACATATTTATTATAAAATTATGAATAATATGGTCACTTTTTATTACACATTATAATATGTACCTCATTTTTTTAAATAAATACAAGGCAATAACAAAATATTTAAAATATTTAACTTTATGAAAATTGTTTCTTTCTTACTTTTACTTCAGCAAACGTATCAATTAAATCATCGAAGTTAATCTCTCGAGGTGTTTCTTGTTCGACTGAAAATACTACTAGGCCACCTAGTCTATCTTGCGTCATTGTACTCTTAATATCCTTTAATAATTGAAGGGCTCAGGAAATTGCTATCTGGGATGTAAAGCGTTGGAATTCAATGATTCTGATTTATCATCAGAGTTTGAGGAAACCGATGATGATATTTTGGATCCTGACTTTACTATACCGGGCAATGAAGAACATTTAGACGATTTAGCCTGTATACTTGCTCTTAACTCTGATAGTAATGAAGACGAAGAAGTTGATCAACACAATAGAGTATTGGGACCCGACGTAATTGAAGAATCTGAACAAATAGTATTAGGGCTGGAAATCGTTCAACAACCTAGTGACGAAGAAATGGCTTCTACTTCTACATCTACAGGTAGGAAAAGAAAACGTAATCAAAATATTTGGACGCAAAATGTTTTAAAAAATAAACGAGCATTAGGAGAACAGTATATTTCTGTTCAGTGAGTTACTAATTAAACACATTTTACATAATATTTATTCCAAATTAAAATTTGGTAAATTAATGTTGTCTTAGTGTTAAAATGGTTCAATGTTGGGTTCCGCTGTGTTCTCACATTTCCAACCGAGAAACCTGCAAGTTTTTTAGATTTCCAGCTAATTATGTTGAATGTAAAGTCTTGGCTAAATCAGTGAGGTAAAGTATATTTCAAATGTTATATTCTGTTAAATTTTCACATACATAATTTATTGATTTAAGTTAAACCTTATTTTTGATTATACAACTTTTTACATGACAGAAGAGCAGATACATATCCCACAAAAAATAACAAAATATGTAGTTGC
>NC_042493.1:39074193-39077262 GCF_005508785.2 Acyrthosiphon pisum | reverse complement strand
AAGACCGCCGAAACAAAGCTTAGGGCAAGCAAATGGCTCAAAAAGAAAAAAACAACAAATTATTATATGTATATAAGTATAGTAATAAAACATACTTATTATTTAAAATGGAGGGAAAATAGTACATACTTCTATGTAAAAATTGCAATAGTAAAAAATATTAATAATACTTAACTGATTTGTGTATAGTCCATAGAGTATGTGGTATAATGTGTGTGCCATAGAAATACAAAATACTACACTTTGATTATATTGACGAAAAAAGCGTTTAGCTTCATATTTTTGGTCGGTAGATATGTATAAACTTGTAAAGAACATGTTTTTAATAGTTAGAAATTTAAGAAAAAAATACAAATGCACTTAAAACCAATTTTTTTCAAACATGTTTTTCGACCCATGTATTTCTTATGGAATGAACCGTGATAACAGCTTGTTTTGAACCTTAGATCATATACAATGGATGGAGTCATAGCATATTACGCGTATAAAATGGGTTGAAGCCAACATAACTATAGGAACTATAGGACCTGTGACATCTGCGCTTGCGCGACTGTTTATCTTAACTGCGCGTCTGCAGCACTTTGCGCCAAACATTAATGATAAGAGACCAAGCGCATGCGCATATCACTGAGGTCCTACAGTTATGTTGGCTTCATAAATTGTTCGTATGACTCTATCCATTGTATATGATCTAAGTTTTGAACCGTCGGTCTTATCAATAGATAATTTGACGTCACTACTATTTGTGCCTATAATAATCACGGTATAGAAGATAACAAGTAGGGAAAGCAAGCTTTATCACAGAATACAACTATTTTATCAGCAATCGGAGCTGGCGGACCACGGTTTTGATAATTTCAAAATAAATAATTGGCGGGTAAACTAAAAAATGTAATATTATTTTAGCGTATTATACAGCGTAGGTATAGAAGATCTGAAGATGATTTACCACCTAGTAACATCGAAATTAAAAATTCTATTTATAAATAATGTACCCACGATTATAAAGAACAGGTTAAGCATCGCGCGCTGTATCAGCGGTCAGAACTAGTTACGCTTCACGTAGTTCATAAAACCACCGAGCGTTGCTAGTCAGACGTGCTAGATATGTATTATACTGTGATAATCCCAATAGAAAATAACGTTTTTACAGTCTTAATAGTCTTATACAAATGTAAAGTAGGTATTATTCGTTATAACTTCATATACATATAAAGGCTCTCTAGTATAAATACAGTGGTATAATAGTTGGACTAGTAGACTTGTTATTTTAAAATGTATGTAGGTAAAATATGATATAATATGGGACACAAAATACTGATGTACCTACATAATACACCTTATAGTATTAAAAAAATTGTTTTATTTAAAAAATAATTAAGTATACATCTATTTTACCTTAATGAATTGTTAATATGTTTTGTTTTAATTTGCCCTAAAATTTAAAGTGGAATAGATTATGTTATTTACATTTGCCCAAATTCTCCTATTCTTTTTTCTATTCTAATGAATTTGCCAGAGATATTCAATTCCATTTGCCCCAAATTTTTTATTATTTTAATTGTAATGGGGCAAATGTAAATTTAAAATTGTGAACTAAATAATGTTTTTATACTAAATATAAGCCCAAAATATTGTTCCTTGGACATATTAAATTCGGAACGGAGTAATTAATGTATTGATTTTACAATGATATGTAGGTATTTTTTAATTTTTGTGTCTCACCACCGTTTGAGGCAGTAAAACTGCTTCGATTTTCTTCAACAGTATCTTGTTTGATAGCAGGGTTTTTTTAGTGTGTAGTGAGACACATTTTGTGCAGTGAGAAGTCATTGTGCAGTATTGTGCAATTGTTACTTTGTGCAGTGCAAAATAAGAATTTAATGATGATAATTATTGTATATTATGAAATAATATTTGTCTAAAATTGAAAAAAAAAAATGTTTTAAAATTAATTATTGCGTTTTAGTTTTATCTTTTATCATAGAACGTTAATAGTCTATGGTTTTATCTTGCTCTCTGATCGAGTTTTATAGGTTGCAAACAGGCAAATTTATTATTATCAACAATCGCGATAACATGATAACATGCTTATCAAAATATATCGTTGACTAACGTTTTTATTTCTTATACTCCAATATATTTTCAATGCTCAATGGTTCACAGTAAAGTTTTCATTCTATATAGAAGTTTCTATTTTGGTAATTTGTTTCGCGAATTTGTGAGTACATATTATTTATTATTATATAATTGGAAATTTGTGAATATCTATGTTCTAAACTTGGTTTTTTTTTGTATGACCTATGTTATTTTGTCAATCTGTTCGAGTTCAAAATGCTCCAGTCATGGTTAAAAAGAGATAAATCTCCAGCTGCAGCTACTACATCTGTTGAAAATAATAGCCCAATTAATTCATCGCACTTAAATATCGATGAACCATCTCAATCTACGTCTACGTCTAAACCGACTAAACCGTTGAATGTAAGTAAAGTATATGGAGACACTGATGTTTTTGATCATAGTCATAGAAATGGTAGACATTATATAACATGTATCCCTTGTTCTAACTATCCGAATATAAACAAAATATATTCTGGATCTCGTCCTACATTTCAAACAGAATACAAATGGTAAAATACAAAAATTTCATTTCTAATCGGTTTAATGTTCCGTCTGGTGTGCCCCAAGGCTCTCATTTGGCTCCTTTACTATTTTTATTATTTATTAATGACATCTACTTCTCCAATTCAAGAAAACTTCTTTTTGCTGACGATTTAAAATTGTTCCGAATAGTTAATTCATCTTATGAGGCATCACTTTTACAAATAGATTTGAATATTATATCCGACTGGTGTTCAGTTAATAAATTACCACTCAACATTGAAAAGTGTAAAGTAATAACATTTTCTAGGTCACGGACACCACTTTTCCATTCCTACCATATAAATAAGTCTCCATTAACACGTGTCCATGATATAAGTGATCTAGGTATAATATTCGATTCCACTCTCTCGTTCATAAACACTTATCACATTTAATTAACAAGTCCTCCATGATATTAGGATTTAT
>NC_042493.1:39065885-39073652 GCF_005508785.2 Acyrthosiphon pisum | reverse complement strand
TCTTCACCTATAAACAGAATTATGTCATTAGCGAACGTTACCAACATCGATTTTTTTTAATTTTACTTCATTGGAATCTTTTAATATTTTTGTTAATAGATCTTTATGTTTTTAAATGGATTTTGTATTAAAATTGTATTACATTATTATTATTATTATTGTATTATTACTATTATTGTATTATTGTGGTTACTATCATTATTGTTGTTGTTACTACTATTTGTATTATTAATATTATTTCAATATTGTACTATTATATTATATATATATTGTACCTGGATCTTATGATCCGTTAGTATTTCAAATAAATAAATAAATAAAAAAATATTCTAAAACGGTCCCAGCCATTGTTCAAATATGTGGTACAATTTATCGAGAAGATGTAAAAAAAAACATTTGTTATCTGAGGGTCATATTTTATGTACTAGAGCACATCGTTTGTCATCATTAAGTAGCAGTGAAGTCCTTAAAGACAAATCCAGTGCCATTGGTTTGGCTGTATCAAAAGCAAATAATGATCTTGCTTCCAAAATAGGTAGCTGTATGATACATGTGTATAACGATGCTAAAAAATTGACATTGTCAGGATATTCCTTTCCCGGGCGTGTAGTGGTATCTAGGTATGCATCTAATTTTCAAATGAATTTGAAATGAACAATACAGATTTACAATACATATCCCCGAATGGTCACCGTAATTTTTTAGAATGTATTGCAAATACTGATAAATCAAGAGTCATCGATATAATTTTAAATAAAACTTTGGCTATTTCTTTAAGATGTGACGGAAGTGTAGATCGGATGCAGATTGATAAAATTTAAGTTTTAGTAAAAATAATTAACAACGAAGGGAGTGCAGAATTACTATTTTTAGGTGTAGATGAAACCAAAAGAGCGTGGGGTTAAAGGCATGATTAGAGCAATTGAAGATGGATGTGACAAACTATTTGGTGAGGGTAGCTTCAAAAAAATTATTTTAAAAACTTCATCTATTGTGACCGATGGAGCCAAATGTAATACAGGGGAAAAAAATGGATTATGGGCATTACTAAAACAAATGCGTCATGTGAGTGCTGATGAAAATACTGAGGCAGAGACATCAATACCTCCTTTAATGACCATATGGTGTGCAGCTCATAGGTCTAACTTGGCATGGAAGTCTGTGTCAGAAAGTGTTAGAGAATTAAAACTTATTGTTATTGAATTAGTTGCAATAAGTACATTTTTCCATACATCAGGACTTCGTACACGTGAACTTAATTGTATTGCCGAAGAAAAAAAATTAAGCCTAATGAGATTACCTAAATTGTTTGAAGTAAGGTGGAGTGAGTTCACTTATGATCTTTTGAATTCAATTTTAGTGGCTTGGAATGTGTTGGTTTTATATTTTATGAAATCAACAGAAAAGTCATCCATAGGGTTTAAACATTTTTTGACCAACTATGATAATATATATATAATTGCATTTACTGCAGATTTGTTGTTTTTATTTTCAAATTACCAAAAAAAATTGCAGTCAGATAGTCTTACAATAACCGATATGGATAAATTAACTAAAAATGTACTAGACCAAATAGATTATTAAAAACTCAAAATCTATTAGGTGGTTGGTTGTATAATTTAGAACTACAAATAGAAAATAGAGAAGAAGAACTATACTTAAAATGTATTAAACATCATACAACTGAACGGCGCACTAAACAACACAATAAATATGTGACAGACAAAAGAGATAAACATGCAATTATTAATGAAATTAGAGAAAGTCTAATGGAATTTTTATCTCAAAGATTTATACAAGTTATAGACACAATAAATATTTTAAAACCATTTGTCGAACTGTCACAACAATCAAACATTGAACAAGTTCATAAAATATTATGTTATGATTTAGATTTACAGCTCTTCAATCAAGAATACCAAGAGCTTTTAATGTCTGAGAATATTATAAAGTATAGAAACATGAAACCATCAGATTTACTTAAACTATTATGTACTTCTAATGAATATTGTAACTTGAAAATTGCATTAGCAAGAATAATAGCTGCAAAACCATCATCTGCAGATGTGGAAAGGTTAATAAGTGCTATAGTCGAGCCAACGAGAGAGTACGATTGGGCGGCGACCAAAACTCGTCCGTTCTCGTGCATTCCCACCACTAAAACTCCCAAACTGCTGGCCGCCGTCAACGCTGGCCGCCGACACCGATGTCGCCACCATCGCCGACGCTGCTGCCACCACCGTCGTCGCTTAGTGAGTGGGGGTATTTACGGCGGCAACTAGATGGTAGAGTGGGAGAAATTTGGGTAAGAAACCGCGGAGCTCGATCATTTGGATGCGCGAAGGAATAGTACTCTCTCATTGGCTTTAGTATAGTAACAAACTTAAAACGTCTGAAAGAGCAAGAATGCTAGTCTCAACAGAAAATTATTATTTATACATTCACTACAATATGCCAGCATTAATTGATTGGGATGTAAGAAAAGCCGTTTTAAATTTTATGAAAATGAAGGAAAGAAGGAACATGAATAGACCAAGAGGAAAGTCACAGCACTACTTTAAGGGTATATTTCAAGAAGCGAATCCAGCGAGTTCTGAGAGTGATACTGAGGTAGAGACCAAACCTAATACAGCCGGTGGATTGATAAAAAAAAGTTTTAAAATTAAAAAGAAGTTACCTAGTTAATTGATTGTTTTTATTTTTATAAACAATTATTATTACAAATTACCTATTACAAGTATATTTTACTTAGTAAGTATTACTACATAATATATTTACAAACAATATTATTAAAAATGTAGGTAGTAGGTACAGTATACAGCAGACAGTAATATAGCAGTTCAACCTTCAACGGGTAAGTTATAACGGTCCGTAAGTCTGGTCTATTCAAACAATTTTAAGAGTAGGAATATGTTTGTGCAGTGAGAAAAAATCGTTAAAAAAAAACCCTGTTTGATAGGAAAGTAAATCTATCTAGTTGGTGCATTCGAGAGATCAAATTTTAAAATTCTCAATAGTTTTCAAAAGCGCCGGGAAAAACAACAAAAATTAAGGAAAAACGGGAATTTTTACGCAAAATTTGTTTTTGATAAAATCGATTTTGGTTTTTGGACTTTGGTGTAACTTTAAAACAAATGTATACATGCAATTTTTACTGGTTGTTTATATTTGCATTTTCTATACACAACATTTTCAAAATATTTTGATTTGTTTTGAACTGTTTAGGAACATTTTCAGTTTCCAATTTATTAGTCTTTTTTTCTATGAATGTCAATAAAACTTTATTTGTTGGGTAAAAAAGCTTGAAAATTTAATATAAGGCTCCTACTATATTGTTACAATGATATTTGAAAAATATTAAAAATCCTTAGTCACAGTTTTTTTTTATAAGTATTTAATGTTCGAATAATTAATACAAGTAACTCATAGATTTTATATTACACGTTTATAAAGAACATCATCATAGACTTATTATGAGATAGCCCGTTTAACTAGCAGCGCCAACCTAGCGGATATTATTACAACTCCTAAACTGTAACGAGTTGTGACCGGGCAGCTGTGTACAAATCATATTGCCGACGTCTAACCTGTTCTTTATAATCGTGAATGTACCTAATGTTATGAGGGAATGATGATAAATGATAATGTATATTGTATACAATATACATTGATATATTAATAACAAAACAAAATTATATTAAAAAAACAGTATAAATATTTTATTGATTAATTGAATAATTAAATATTATAAATTAAATAATAATAATAATTAAATATTAAATATTTGAATAATTAAAAATATGTCCACATACAAAGGAAACGTGTGTGCTGTTAACAGCTGCAAGAGACGGTCTCTATGTTTTGGGTATAGTTATTTTAGATTTCCTAAGGATCCTGAGCGGTGAGTCATCAAGTATTTACACAATTTTTATACTTAAAAAAAATTAGTTAGGTATTTGAAAACAATAATAATTACTAGCAATGCAGACATTTTTAAAAAAATTGAAATTTATAACTATTCAAAAAGAAAATGGAAAAATAATAGGTGAAAAAGATGTATTTGAAGTATGCTGGATATTTATAATCAAATAAATGTACTAGTATGCCTAATGTTCTTGTTTTTGTTGTTTTGATTTAAATAATTATTAAATATAATATTATAGAAGTTGTCCAAGTTTTTTTTATTTTTAGCAACAAATATAAGATAATATAACTATTGATGATTATAATTGCATGCATTTTATTTAAGTGATCTATAATAAAATATAATAAAGGTCCCTTTAACATATTTGTACGCTTTTAGAAGGATATGTTAAATTAAAATAAGTTAAAAAGTCAAAAACACATTTTTTTTCTTATCTTATTCCCCAAAATACAGGTAAGTCTATGTTTTGAAAAATTAAAACATATTTTAAGTCTTGAAGATCATTTAGTGGAAGATTAAGATTAAGTAAGTTTTTATGTAAGTACATGTTTAACGTTATTAAATACTTGAAACTATTTTGGAACTCTTAGCTTAAGAAATATATAGTTTTTTTCATCAACTGAACAATTTATAAAAGTGGACTTGTCTAGTTTTTGCACTGAGCCCTTCAATTTGTTTAGTTTCACCCCTAAATTAGTAAAATATATAATAGGTACCTATAATTAAAGCTAAGATAATGTGTTTCGGGACAGCATATTGTCCCGGAATGAGACTTTAATTAATTATAAGTGTCTTTTATTTGATGAAAAAAAGTAACAAGTAAGATCTGAGATAGTTATGAACAAATATAACAGGTATAGTTATAAAATAACAAGTTGAAAATTTGACAAAATCTATTTTTAAATTATTTTCCAGACTCTGTGACGTACGTTCGTCGTATTTCAGTTGCGTCGACCGTCACGATAATATTTTTAGTTATCGCTAAAGGGATCAACCATTTATTATTTAATATTATGCCAATTGTAGTGAACTTATCAGATAGAGACTTAACGTTCACCATAGTCTGTGTTTGCCGTACGGTAATTCGTGAAAACAGTGTAATATGAGTATATGGCTTCAAAACGTCTATGTAAATTTAACGAAACACTTCAAAGTGAATTTAAATTTATTAAGAAAGTTAAAGCAGATGACGACTATGACGTTTATTGTACAATTTTCTCAAGTTTGTTTTTGGTTAGCCATGGTGGGCGATCTGACATAAATGATCATCTCAAAAACAAAAAAACTTAGAACATGCAAACATGCTACTAATAGCTCGGTACGTACATTTTTTACTCCATTAAAAGCAGTCAAAGTTTCAACTCTATGACTTGTACTTCTGAATTAATCAAAAAAATGTTTGATGAAAAAAAAATTACTGCTGCCCGTACAAAAACTAGAGATATTGCAGTAACCGTATGCTGTACAGTTAATGAAAGCCGAATTAGAAAAAGCTAAATTTGTTTCTATTCTTGTAGACCCATTAAACAATAAAGCTATTAAGTTAGTTCCTGTATTCGTTTCCATGAATACAAAGGCTATCCACCTGGAAGTTGTACTGGATCTATCAACAGATCCACTCAGGTTGTTGGACAAACTTTGTTGTAGCTGCGCACAAGCTCAAAGAGTTGATCAACTCGCCCTCGAGTAGGGATCAATTTTCCAGTCATCTGATGTGTCACTGGAACTTTAACCCGCCTAGTGCTCCCCACTTTGGAAGACTTTGGGAGGCTGCGGTAAAGTCTACCAAATCATTGCTGATAAGGTCATTGGGGGCGCAGACTTGGACATTGGAAGAGTTCTCTACAATTCTATGTCGGGTTAGGTTAGGTTAGGTTAGGTCCAGGGCAGGCCCCCCTGAACACTTTAGTCGACATAAATCTAGCACACCCATAAATTTAACACAAATTGCGCGTATGGTTAAGACCTATGCTATAGTTACTAACATTCATTTTTATGATTTTTCGTGATATGTTTGTGTTTATGAATAACTTTTAAACACAATTTAATTTGTAATATCTGTATCTGTATAATTAATAATCATATATATAATGTAATAAATAAATACCTGTTCGTTTATATGATATTATTAAACACTTATAATAATTCTATTAATCAGTTTCAGGTTTTCACCTGTGTACATAATTGTTTTTTTTTTTTGATAAAAAAAATATTATACATTTTCATACAGCTTTCTAGCTTTTATTATTAGATATTATTAGACAAAACTGTTGTGTGATTTCATAACTTTTTGAGCACAAACGTTTGGTTGCGATGTCCTAATTTGGATGGATGGTCAATATCAACAATACCAAACTTGATATATATATTAGCATACCTACCTACTTCACCATTTAAGTACACATACATTACACATATAATACACGTTCATCTAATGTACCTTAGACATAGGCTAGAAACTAACATATAAATAAAAAACAAATTAATGGGGAAAAAAAATGGTTTTTATTCAGCTGAAAAACAAAAAATAAGTTAAATGTAAACACAATTTGGTATGCAGTGAAGTTTCCAACTGAATACTTACATTCTTCATAGCTGAAAGGCTGTGAGTCCTGCAAATTACATGATTGTTAAAATCAAAATACACAAACATTTTAAGCTAGCTTTACTTACATCATTGCTGACGTAATTGGACACCATCCCAGCAAGCTGTTCAACGTTGACGCCAACATTGGGTGTTTCTTCCATCACCACCGCCTCCTCTTGACCCACCTCCATTTGGTCAACTTGAGGTGTGATGGTGGAAGACTGACCAGCTCCTTGGTTGCGGCGTTACCTTTAGGCTTGCGGGGGGCTGAAAAAATAATTATTATCAAAACAAATGCTTTACAATACACACGAAATGTACACACTCACCGAGACATTGCCGGGCAATGTGCCCATATCGGGAACACTTATAACAACCTGTAACAGAAAATGGACCATACACCTATTAGTAAAAGCACTTAATCGGTTATAGTATAAATCTACTCACGTCTTTTGGACACCTTGCCCCCCTTCTTGAACGTTTGATTATTTTGGTTTTGGTATACGGGTGCCGTAAACACCCGTACACCAGCACCGAAAAATGTCAGCAAAACCGTTTGATGGAATTTCATTCTACATTTCAAAAACAAAACAAATTTAAATTTAATATTTATCATTTTCCCAGATATATACAATTCTACTGCTGCCGCGCGTCGGTTTGGTCGCATAAAAGAATTGAAGAGCGGAAAATATTTTAATTAGTGTGCTTGAAGAGCCAATTATACCTGGCACGGAAATGATCATTTAAGCAAACCAGTCGTCGTTAAATACAAAAAAACGAACCCCCCAAACATGAGATCGGTATAACTTATACACTGTATAGTGTATAAGTTATACATACGTCCAACGAAACTGTGGTGACATAGCACAAACATCTTTTGGACAAACAATGTTAATAATAACACATACAAATCATACAAATCACCGAAAACAAAACTAAACCGGGACACGAGGCCTACAGTAATCATAGAGTATAACTTATATAAGGGATAATGAATCATTTTCGTTCATTCATGTTAGTTTTACAATGAATTGACCTATTATTAAATATAATAAAACTATACTAAGGAGATTATCTGTGTTCTCTCGATCGACTTTTTACGATATTTTAAGTTACGTATATGGCTGTATGTGTAAGATATAAAATAATGATACTCAGCTAATTTTCTTAATACTTATATAAAATATTTATGAGAACCAATAACGAACAGCGCACTATTTAATCTGGTCAACTAAAATTTACTACCTACGTCGTA
>NC_042493.1:39055022-39063001 GCF_005508785.2 Acyrthosiphon pisum | reverse complement strand
TTTTGTGGGAATGACATATCGATTTTATATTTTATTGTTATCGATGACCTTGTATTCGGCTTTCAAAATAAGCAAAAAAATGTGTAAATTTAAATTGATTTGAGACAATTATTAGACTAATCGATATGTCATTCCCTCAAAAATATTATTCTCTATCTTTTTTGTGATGGGTAATATTACTCTAAGATTACTTAAAAACATAGAAAAAATGATTCTGCGTAAATGCGTTCTATCTATATGGGCTAGAGAGAGAAAACAAATAGGTAGTGCTCTGATATCCTCTTGAGTTATAATATTATGCTGTCTCCGTCTTACACACGTGCGACATGGTTAATTTTCGTTTGCCAGTTTCAATAGTGTGCTATTAGTTTTACAGTGAACTGAACTAGGTATAATTAATTAATAATTAAACTTATAAGATTATATGTGTCCTCACGATCGACTTTTTACGACATTTTAATTTTTAAACGAGCTATGTGTATGCACAAATTATTTTCTAAAATAATTATAAAAACCAATAAAGAACAGCACACTATTTAATCAGGTTAACTAAAATTTACCACGGAATACGATTTACATTCATTCAAATGACACGTGCCCGGTAATACATTCCGTCATCATAAACAATTAAACGACATTTCACGGAGGTGTGTTTAATATTGATCGAGATGGAATTAAATATATTATATATATTATAATATAGGTAAGTATTAAAAAGTGTTTGAGCATAAATCATTTTACTCAAGCAAGTTAAACATAAGATGAAAAAAAAATCGAGACATAAGGCCAGTATAAGATGGTATAATAAGCAATTAAATACGTTTACTTACTTCAACAAAAAATTTGTATAATATCAATAATTTAAAACAATAAAGTAGACTAAATAAAAATATTAATATTTTGTATTTTGATTATTTAAAATATCCTATAACAATTAATAGGTCAATGACTATCACTTACAGTTATACTATGACTTTGTAAAGACTGATCACGGTTGACAAAAGCAGTACTCCTATAAATGTCAGTCAGATCGGAATAAATGGTCTTAATTTGATTTGTACTATTGTCATCATGAATATTACTATTGATATCATTATGAGTATTACTATTATTATCATCATGAGTAATACTGTTCATGAGCAATCCAATCATGTCAGTGTTTTTAGAAGATCCGGCCATACAGTTTTCAGCATTACTGAGTGGATCTGAGTTATATATTCGATCACCTAACATTATTCAACTCAGTTTTAATATTATACAATTAACATATATTTAGAGATGGTCGATACCAAAAATGGAAAATATTGATTTTGATCTATCGTGCATATTTAATTTTTAAATATAAATTTTAATTGATATGTGTAAGTTAAAATGTTGAATCTATAAAATCATAATGTGAAAAAATAATGAAGTTATGAAACAACTTTTCATGATTTTGGTGATTTTATACTACGCATAAGAATAGAAGAAAAGAGGAATCCAGCCTAAGTATCGTTCACCTCTAAATTATTTTATTGTTTTATAATTTAGTATTGTACTCTGTATTGTATTAAAATCTGGTGGGTACAGATCAAAACAAAATATAACATACATTCTAATTCATCATTGCTCAAAATATGCTGAACCTGTTGCAAATTACCACTACCAAACACATTATAATCTGCAGTACTTGTTTCAGAATCCTGTAGAAAATAAAATAATAAACCAAAGTGTATTAACAAATGCAAATTGTTGGTAGATAATAATATAATAATATAAATTATCTAAATTTTGAAAAATGATTTCCAAAAAGGAAAGCTAAAATTATTGAACGATTTGCATCAATGATGTCTACATTTTACAAGGAAAACTATAACCTAGGGACAAAAATATATTATTTAAAACCTAAACCTAAGTTAATAGTTATTAATTTAATAATAACATTTCCTTTAATGCATTTAAAAATCAAAAACATTGATAGTGACCTAATATGGATAATATTTTATTACCTATAGCTACCTAATACCCAAATTAGTATAAAATGTTTGTATCATAGAGTGTAATACAGTGGAACCTCAATACATAAGTTGAAATTCAAAGGGAAATACATTTTTTTCGACTTACTAAGGGTAAAGTATGTTCCCTTTCTTGAGAGGGAATGTTAATTAATTTCAACTTACCAATGTTTTTTACTTAGGTATTCTTTTTGAATCTTGTAAAAATAGTGAAAATACTAACCCCACAATCATATTTGATTACCATAGGCGTGCGCAGACTTTATTCGCAGGTTATGCAATAAGGAAAATAGGGCCCCCTCACAATTCTAATCTTTCCTTAATTTATTCTAAAAAACAATTCTAAGCCGTTAAACATTTTTGTTAACACATATAGGATTAAATTTACAATCTAAGTTTTTGCAAATATACTACTTAGCTTTTTTGCTTCCCTTAGAATCTGAAATCACACATAGTTTTACAGTAGAATATTAAACAACGCGCTGTAGAAATAAGTAGTTTGAAATTTGAATTATATTTATTTAAAGAAAATTTTATCAAGTATATACTAGTTACTAGTATGAATGTTTTTGAATAATTTTAACATATTAATAATGTTGTTATTTCATGGAAAGTACTTAAAATCTAAACTCTAAAGTTCAAGTCTTCTTTTTATCGGCACACATGTTTTGAATTCATCTATTACTTCTTCAATATTAATTTCTGATGCCATTTTTTGCTCGATAAATATTAACATCAGTGAATCAAGACGTTCTTGTGACATAGTGTTTCTAAGTTTAGACTTCACAATGGACAATTTGGAAAAGGCCCTCTCACACGAGCAGCTTGTCACAGGTATTGTTGCAAATTGTGTTAAAGCTTTATTGAAGTTTGAAAATGTTGTTTTTCGGTCGTTTTCTGATAACCAATTCAGCCACTCTACAATTGTTTTAATTGATGACCCTCTAATAGAAGTTGTATCAGACATATTTTTAATGAGCTTAATTTCAGACTCAAATGTAGTATCCAAATTAAATTTTTCCTTCAACATTGAAATATCATTACTATCAAGCTTTAATTGAATTAAATTTCCTGTAGCATTAATTAAGTTTAAAGTTTCTTGACTGAAACGCTTTTCTATCCCAGAAAGCATTTCATCTAAAGTTGGATAAAATACAAACCATTTCATTTCGTCCATTTTGTTTTCCGCAGTAAAGTTAGAAGAATTTTGATCAATTTTAGCAGATAGTTTTCTTTTTTTCACTTCAGGTATTATAATTTTGTTTTCTTTACAAATCTTAATAGTTTCTTCATATACTTTCTTAAAACTGTCATTGTCTGTTCTGAGGTTCTCTAAAGATGACTTAAGTGATTGGACCATTGAAACAGCTGTTAAAATCATATCAGCTGTTCATCATTCATAAAGGTAGACGGTAATCGAGTTTCACTCATAGGCTATAGCCGCTAAATGTCGGTAATACCTGCCCACCTGATTTACTGTAGCACACATAGGTGGCCAACTTCAAAGTTAATCGATTTTCACTTCAGAATTCAGGTGACTGACTTGCTAGACACTCCACCACGGTTTTCGGTTTCACATTTTTTACACATACGAAAAAGCATCGGACATACGCTGGGGGATCGTATCATATCATTGTATTGCCGATTTCCATGAACCATGGGAGATTTCTAGACACTCGACTTTTAAACGAGACCGCCAAAGAGACCGGTATTATCACGAATCCTTATCACCAAATCACCTCCGACTACCTAAGTCACTATCATAACTGTGTCTCCAAAATCGGTACCCACTCTCAGCGAGTCCAACGGGCGTCCGAGTTTCACTTGACCACCACGAAGGGCGCCGGAAGTGGCTTCCACAACGCCCGGAATCGAGGCACACTGGCAGCTAGTATATCTATATTACCATGATATAACAACATTGTATGATCGTAACTTTTTGACGGTCAGATACCAAGGACTTTATACATACTTTCAGTAAGCATATTGCGTCATAAAACCGCGAAATTTAAATTTGTTCTAAGCAATAAAAACGGAAGGGGATTCCTGTACCATATACTTTTACTTTATATTTCATATTATACTCAGCGTGGGTTACCCTGCAGGCAGTGGAAACATGGGTGATGGTAGATAAAGGAAAAGTCGTATTGTATTCAATTTAAAATAATAAAGATTACAGAAAATTTTAATTAACAATATATTTCTGTATGTAGGTATTTTTTTTTAAAATAAAAGTTTTGATAATGAAATGGTGGCAAATTGCTTGATTTCACTAATTAATGATTTTACTACATAGTATCTATTCTGTGGTATGACAATGTCATAGTTCATACTCCATAGACCCTTGCAGCGTTCTTTTGTCTTATGCTTAGAAAATTGTAATGATTACAGAAAAAGATATACCTAATTAGAAAAGTAATTTTACACTAAAATATATTTAAGCAGGGGTACGCACTGAATGTATAAGAAAAATACAAGACGATTTTAAGTAATATTTTTTAATTTTTATTAATATAAAAATTATAATGTATTATTATAATTTTAGTTTATGCGGCAGGGCCACCTCCCCTATCACCACGACCACCACCTCACCGACACAGCTCTCGTTGATACCGACCAGGACGCAGTTTCTTTACCTGGCACAGCTTCATGTACTGGAGAAGCTGTAACAATGTTATTGATGAATTAATATAATGTTCTATGCAGGTGTTGCCCAATTTATGTCATAGACCATTGAAAATGCCTAAATTGTAAAAAAAAAAACAATTTATTAGACTACTATGACAACAGTAATAAGTAATAACGAATATCCACAGAATAAATTGCTTACTACACTTTTGTAGACTACCTACTTGAAATGTCAGAAAACATGGCTAGTCCCCCGACATTTGTAGAACCATCTTATATGTTCCAACCATCTCTACTGTAGCCAACTCTTCATGATCCCTGTAAATTGCAGAAATGTTTGAAAAAATAACGTCTACACTTACCCCAATTACAATCAGTTCTTGATATGCTATGATGAAATGTTGGTTTTCTACCAAGTTTAGGTTTACCATAATTTTGAGTTTTTAGTCTACACCGAAGTGTTGATTCTGCAATGCCAAAAGTTCACGTGTGTGAAGTTGGGGTACCAAAGCTAGGGTACTATTTCTCAGACGACTAGTGATAAGAAACCTTCTATCCACGCTTGCATTTTATTAAATTCCAGGCGCCTGACATTAGTGACATTTGTATTGCCGTTAACCCAAGATGGCACCATGAAATTCCCCATGCCAATAGGTATACTATTATCCCAGGGTAGTAGGGTAGGTACAGTTTTTCGTACGGCCGCGGTACGACGCACATTGGTCTGAAACGTAAATTTACACGGCAAAAACCCTAAATATTAAATTTAACTTTTTTCTTGTTTTTAATTATAATATTTAAATATGCATCAGAAGGAACCTCAATAAGAAATTCCAAGTTCCTGTATACAATTTAACGTGACTTACTGCAGTGTTTACCGTATATTATTTTTAAAGAATAATTTTAACGAAATATTTACTTTTTTTCTCGAACATTTTTCTCGCATGAATATTTTTTTTTTACTTTTAATACAATTCATTTTAAGTTTAAATACCTAATAATAGTTAACAAATATAGATACAATGTTTATATTATTTTTTTTTTCACGCACCTAAAATAAAAATTCATTTTTTTTTCTATGTTTTTTTCATTTTAACAGACGGTTTTTAAAAATTACTCAACATTACCTATTCGATGCACTTAGCACGTAAAGAAATTTCCCAGCTATTCAAAAATATAACTTTAGTTTGCAAAAAATGTTCGAGAAAAAAAGTAAATATTTCGTTAAAATTAGGATTTTTCTTTAAAAACAATATACGGTAAACACTGTAAGTCACGTTAAATTGTATACAGGAACTTGGAATTTTGTATTGAGGTTCCTTCTGATGCATATTTAAATATTATAATTAAAAACAAGAAAAAAGTTAAATTTAATATTTAGGGATTTTGCCGTGTAAATTTACGTTTCAGACCAATGTGCGCCGCCACGACCCCTTTTCCCAACTCTTCCGCCTCCGTAATTATAAATATAAGTTGACATCTAAACAAAAGTTATATTATAAGCATAAAGTTTATATTATTCATTCTAACCATCAGTTTTAAATGTCCGTCACTATTCATAAACGAGACAAAATTATTTCAATATTTATAAACAATACGACAGTAAATTAGATATTTATATCAGATAAATGTTATTATTGTGGCTTGGTGTGGCGCAGTGCGTACGCTCAATTAATAGAGTAATATGAACGGTAAATGTACTTCTAGTTTGGCTATTATGAGATTTTAATGATTTGAAAATATTTGAACTGTCTAGATAGGTACCTAATTATCAAGAACTTCGGCTTTTATTTTTAATTTGTTCACAGCTTTATTTGTATAATCGAAACTTTTCAGTATTTTTTCAGTTATGAAACAAACATCAATAACATCTTCAGTAAGGTAAATCAAATCACCATTATTACCTCCTTTATTTTTTTATAGATATTAAAGAATTTAAAAAAACAATTTTTATTTGTAGCACACAATAGGCATCTTTGCAAACATAACATTTCAAAATATTAGTGAGTTTATAAACTACAAAGCCAGATATATAAATAGTTATTTCCTTTAAAAAATTGCTAAAAGAATAATTACTATTAACTCCAATGTAATCGTGGTCCATAATAAAAGAATTTATATTTTGCAAATTTTCTTCTTGAACAATAACATCTGCATTATAACCAGAAGAATTGTTATTTAATGTTGTGATAGGATCAGAGCTGGAATAATGTAAAATGTCTATATCTCCTAATGGTAAGCAATTGCCAGTATTAAAGTTTTGAACATTATTTGTTTGAATAACTAATTTTCGATATGCTGAACGAAATTGTCTTACAGTAGGATTATTGTTGTATCCACCGTGCGATCGAATGCTACCAAAAAATAATTCCAGATGATCCTTGCTCAACTTATACATTTTTATATGTTTAAATTTACCAGGTTCAATGAGCGTATCATACAAATGTATTAAACTGTTCAAACACACTATAAAACCGATAAATCCAGTTTTACGATAGGACTGTAGGACTGGTACATAAATTCCGTCTTTATCTTGAACTTTCAGGCCTTTTATATATTGAGTTATTTGTTTGGTAAATAAAGTATTTTCTTTGCAGAATGCTTTTTTGTACCCAATACAATTTATAGATCTTGAAGTTAAAATATCAAATCCACGATTAAACATCTCAATAAAAGTAATTGAAGCACCAGCATTATGAAATTCATCAATTTTAAGTTTGTCTTTACAAAACCTCAATGCATCTGCCACAGATTGGCTAAGTAAGTGTCAAACTTTTCTTTTTTACATTTTTAGGACTTAAAGCATTTTCAATTAAAAATTTGTACCATTTTAGACATTCACTTTCTTTAGTTGGAAATCTATAATAAAACAAATATTGTTGAAGTATTTACAAATTCTTTTTCAAAATCATACTTGTGAAAAGTTATGTTTAATTCCTTGGAGATTTTATTATCTGTTCTTCCACAAATAATACAGCTAGGGCAGCTAGGCATGTTTTTGCAGAACAATGGCAAAATAATTAAATAAAAATACGTACCGAACCATATTGCACTCTGATTTCGATACGAGTCGGTACGTAACTATTCCCTGTCGATACGTTTCTAATTTTTCTTCTTGAAAATCTTGATTTATATTTGCGCCTGTGCACGTACTACTTGAAAAGCCGCGTTCAGACCAAAGAAACATTTGACCATATTGTCGGAAATAAATGTTGCTGACATTTTTTTCATGGTGTGGACGCGGCTTAAAAGAAAAAAAACTATTTAATACTCACAAAGTCAGAAGTATTTGTCATGGTTCAACTTCCTTCTTCATTCAGACCATATCGCAAAATGAATGGCATTACAATTTATAGT
>NC_042493.1:39053436-39054972 GCF_005508785.2 Acyrthosiphon pisum | reverse complement strand
AATATAGAAGCGAAACTCGATGAGCTGATGGGTGAAGTCGTTTACCTATGATCTGAAGTCCGAACAATGAAACTGTTTCCGTAACACTGACATGATGTTATACCCGTATTGAAAAACCGTTTCCGCCTAATAGGCAGGGTATTCTGCGCGGGGTCGGGTTGTTTCCACTGTTTACTTTTATCATAGATTACGTATGCCACGCCGTGTTCAAGGTTACAATCGCCTGATTCGGCCAATTCACGGAGTTTCATACCCCTGGTAAAATAAATAATGATGATATCAATTATTTACTTGATATAGTTGATAACAATGAATATGATGACCGGGTCGAAACAGATTCGGAACAACAAAATGAGTACTGTGAAGCCGTTCTTCTTAATATTGAGTTGGAATCAATGTGTTGGAGATATTTCAATTTTTACTGGTAAGTTGGATAATTAGATTATCTTACAAACATGATTTACTTAGTTCAATTGGATTTTTTTTTATTCATTAGGTATGAGATGTGTTTCACATACCTTACAACTGGCAGTCATTGATTGTTTAAAAGAAGCCAGTGTCAATGCAGTTTTGAACAAAGTTAGAGCCCTTGTAAAAAAACTACGTAATCATACTTACATTTATTTAATTAAAAAAGAAAAACTTAAGACTCCAATTCTTGATTGCTAAACAAGATGGCATTCAACATGTGATATGTTGGAAAGAGTACAGGATTTAAAAGTGTTCATCAAAAACATGTCTGCAAATGATAAAAAGCTAAAATCATTTTGTCTAAATTCCAATGAATGGCAGCATGTCGAAACAATTTTTAAAGCTTTATTACCAGCCAAAATATGCACAAAGTGAACAGCTTACTCTTACAGACTTTTATGGAGAGTGGATTGCATGCAAATTCAAATATAATGTATCATATAGTATATGTATACCCAAATACCTATTTGCCAGAAAAAATATTAAAACAAACTACCTATAGTATATATATTTAGTATTAAGTATTAACTAGATACATGAATATACACAGTAAACTAGGTACTATAATAGTAACAATTTAATACCTACGAGTATACCTATAACTGTACCTATAGTGTAAAAGACTATAAGGTGGATTTTAATACTCAGCACTCGGCACTTCAGCACTAAGCATTTAAAGATAATTATGTTTACAATTTATTATCAATTATAATAATTATGATTAATTATGTTGGCCACATTGTAAAATATACAATAATACCGTATTCTAATTAATTCATTTAATACTTTAGTCACTTGCACACTTTTAGTATAGGAATTGCTAAAATAAACATATGGTGTAAATTTCAACTATCTATATAGTATGTACTAGTTTTGTAATTGCAAAAAAATAGGTAAATCGCAACATGAGAAATCGAGAGAATATCCAATGTCGTATAAAATTTATAAAACATTTAATTTGACTTTCCGTTAGATATTTTTTTTTTTTTTTTGATAATGGTAGACAAGTTATGACGAATCTACGTATTTTGTCAAAATTAGAAATTGAAAGGCTTATAAAAAAAT
>NC_042493.1:39051906-39053386 GCF_005508785.2 Acyrthosiphon pisum | reverse complement strand
GGCAAGTATATGGCCTAACGATACGATATACTACAACTTGAAAAATTCTAAAAAAAAACCATCGTGCTACAGCTATAAAAATTACATCCCTGGAAATCGTGGGTACTCTGCTATCCTGTCAACTTATACTAGTAATGTGCTGTGTAATTTTTAAGTCAATAGGTCGAACGGTTGATTTTATAAATTTTTATAATGCAAGTTTAGCTTTTGCTAAACTACGTGAACATTCATTTGAACATAGCTGAACTTCATCAATGATATTTAAATTGCATTATTAAAGACATTTAGCAGGTAATAAATGAAACATTAATTAAAGAATATTTGCATACCTTACCAATTCCAGCCTTCCTACCCTAATACCAACTGAAGTTTGAGTAACAATTGTTGAAAATATTAGTTGATGGCGGTCATTGGGTTCAGGGGGCTTATTAGAAGATGAATTCCCAGTCTGGCTCAAATACTTATTTCAAGCACTATTAACTTTACGAGCCATACACTGGAAATAATAAAATGTGTAGGTATTTACTATTTTCTATTATTTCTGAACTTCAAATATTCTAATGCTTACAAATAAGTAAAGCTTAAAAATAGTAAAACTCACTAGCATAAAATTCTAATATGAATACTCATATAAAATTATGATACAATTAGTATCAATGTCAGCTTGAAAGTAAGCTACCAGGCTTTTGGTTTTGTTTATAATTCATACTAAACAATATAACAAACAAGTAAAATTTAAAAATAGAAAAAAATCATCGGCATAAAATGTACTAACACTGTATAATTTAAAATACCGTTTAATCAGTTTTATGATAGGGTCCATAGCAGTCTTTACATAATACTACATCACAGGTAATGTACATCATATTTGATCGTTTTTCTTTTGTCCTCATACTACACAACTTACAACGTCTATATGATTGTATATACTTTGGTACATGTTCAACAGCAGATTGTTTAATTTTTTTTTTTGCACCTTTTTCTTGTGGAGATACAGTAGTTTTTTTCTACAGCTAAAATTATTGACTAAGGTATCTGTAAGCATTGATCTATAATCCAACTGTGAAACATATTTATTTTTTGCTTTATTACAACTCTCTTTGTACAAGATGTACAAGATATAAGAATTGACAATTGCGGTATCAATAAAATAGTAAAACAATTTGATCCACCATCTACGAGATTTTTGTGATATAGTGTAAGCAGCTATATATTGATCGAATTTGTCTACTCCGCCCATATATTTATTGTAATCAGATATACCAGTTGGACAGGAAACAGGAACTTTTTCACCTCTAGAATTTCGTCTAAGTACAACACAATGTTCTGCTGCATTATGCATATTGCTTATCAGTGTAACTGGCTTAGAACCTCTGTCTTTCCAGCGCATAGCACTTATATCATCGCATTGAGCATACTCTATATCTCCAGAAGCATATTTATTATCTTTTTTCATTAGGTTTTAAGGATAAAACTTTTT
>NC_042493.1:39050935-39051806 GCF_005508785.2 Acyrthosiphon pisum | reverse complement strand
CCCTAAGCCAGAGTAAATTTAAGGTGGGCCCGGCCCACCCAGGCCCCGCCCTCTGGCTACATGGCTGGCGGGCAGCATTTTTCTTTGGCCAAGTCATGGTGTCCGAAGAAAAATGCCACCATCTCCCACCCGGACATGGCAGATACTTATTACTTACGGGTGCCCGCTAAAAAATCTGCTAAATCCAAAAAACACACGTGTTTAAAACTTACAGTACCCTCCCCCACAGTAAAAACCACTCAATGCCCTAAAATTCCGCAGGTTATTTAATACAAAAAAAAAATAATAAAAATAATAGTAGGTATGTAACGTCATCGAAGGTACTTCAGGTATTACTTGTAGGTATGTATTACAATAGTATATTGTGTGGCAAGGGCTGGAAGTGAGCAATTTCAAGCGCGGGCGACGTATGTAGCGAGTCGCAGTCGTGGGCCGCATTTCACTAAAGACTGAAATTTCCTTCCTGCACGAGCCACACATACTATTTTTTGTCACGCTTCTGCGTTCATCGATCATGACAAGTCGGCAAAGGTAATGCACTGTGCACTATGCAGGGATATTCTATGCAACAACCAGACTATTCTACAATTAATACAATTTCATGAAAGAAAACTGTTTGCTCGTCATGCAGGGAGGTTATAAATGAATATAAGATGTTGCCCACGATGCAGATAACCTAAAGCTTATGTTTGGTAAAGACCGTGGTATAGTTTTCAGTGTTGCCCCAATAACTTATTCGAGAGGAGGTACAATTTTTTTATCCCCAATGATTTTTTGATAGCATACAGCATACAATTTATATATAAATTTATCTAGTTAAGTCTCAACACAAATTAATTTGACTTTCTGGTAAGTTTTCCTTTTAACTTTT
>NC_042493.1:39047668-39048607 GCF_005508785.2 Acyrthosiphon pisum | reverse complement strand
ATACATTTTATATTTTTTAATTATTATAGTATATACTATTTGTATACCTATATCAAATTTATAATAGATCTATTTGGTTTTTTTTAAAAATATTGAGCAATAAAAAAATATACCTAATAACCGGTAAACATTTGATCCCTAACGATTATTAAGTAATAATTGAACATAAATGGATGTATTACATTTTCTTTATTTTTCATATAATATAGGTACTGTCACACTGTATTAATACGTTATAAGAATAAACATAATTATCAATTTGAATTTTTACATGGTTTTCTAAACCATTTGACTATGATCCTATACCTAGTTTATTATTTCTGTGATTAATTAATAGTTAGATTATCTGTTTAAGTCTTGCTAATACCAAATAACATAACGTACCTAGTCCAATATATTTTTACTATATTTCTGAAACCTTAATTTTCTAAAATGTACATATTATCTAATATTTATATTAAATCCTTTCAAAATCACCTTTTAAATATGACGATCAAGTTACTTAAATATTTGATTTTATCGATGTGGCAACGATCAACAAATGGTTCAATTTACACTAATCTATATATACCATTATACATTTTACTACTCAGTACTGCTGCTATATTAAGGACTGTAATATTGTATACAATTTGTTGATATGTCAAATGTTACATATAATACATTTGGCAAGAATTTAAACTGATAAATATATAAACATATAATATTATACGATTTAAAGTGGATGGTATTAGAGTTCGTTGTATGATGACCTGGTGAAGCGCGGTGATTGGACGCAGTCACTAATATAGTGTAATGTGTGCAGCGGTCGAGCAGGCTCCCAGATGGGTGACCACCCGGGTTCTCTGTGATGATCTATCTGCCTCACATAAAAAAAACGCGTACCAACCGTAGCCCCCACACAAACCGAATGGGGTTGCCGAGTGTCAAAAAAACAAA
>NC_042493.1:39045907-39047568 GCF_005508785.2 Acyrthosiphon pisum | reverse complement strand
GTTAGTTCTGAATGTGCCACAAGCAAAAATTCTATATTCTAAAAGTTTTGATATCATAGGTATACTTGTGAAAAAGTTATCAAAATAAACACAATAATATAAGTTTTTTAAATTTTCACCTTAACCGAACTCTGGTTTACCATCAGTCTTTTTCCCTGTGTAAACATCAAAATTTTAGCAAAAACCCACTAGCTGAATCAGCCAATGCCCAAATTTTAAATCCTCGTTTTATGGGCTTATTTGGCATGTACTGCTTCATGGTAGAACGTCCTTTAAATGGCATCCATACTCTCATCTACTGCTACATGTCTAGATGGTTTAAATATAGATAGATATTTATCTTGCAAATGTGATATGAGTGGATGGATTTTATAAAGTTTGTCAAAATTTAGAGAATCTCTTTGTGGCATATTTAAATTATTATTTAGGTGAAGATAGCGTAGAAGTTTTAAAAATCTCTTGACAGGCATAATTTTGGCTATTCTTTCACAATAAAAGTTTTGGTCAGTTGACCAGTAAAACCTTATACTCGGAAGGGAATGATAACCCATATAAATGAGCATGCCAATAAATGCTTTTATTTCTTCAACATTAGTATTTAAATTTGCATTGTGTTGAGTAGCATATAAATTGGATTCTTCAACAATTTTTTCAAACATTGGTTTCATTATGATTAAAAAATTGTCAATTGGTGGTAATTTATAAATATTTTTATCTATAGGTCCTTGGATTTCTCTAAAACGACAGTTTTTGAAAACTGTAGGAGAATATCCTGATTTAGTAAAATTATTATATTCGTTATAATCACCACCACCATCTTCTTCTTCACAAATTTCGCTTGTCAATAATTGTTCATCATCATCAATTTCAATTATATTACATAATATATTATTATTTTCAAATTCATTATTCTCACCAATGAAATCAAAATCAAAATCATAGTCTTGAAATGCCTGGTCAAAGTCTTTAATCAAGTCAGTATGTGTTTCTATTGAGCTTTGATTGTCAGAATTATTGTCATATTGCTCTAAAATTAATATAAATATAAACTATTAATTTTATTTTAAAAATAGACATACTTTGGTATATTTTCAATTAATTTCATTATAAAATACAAATAAAATGTTTTACTATGCATAAAATCTAATTTTTCAAATTAATATAAACTTAACATTTATATTATTAGTTCTAGTTTTTTTTATTAAAATGTAATCAATAATTTTATATGGCATTTACTCATATTCATTATACAAGTATTTAAATAGTATTCAATCAATAGAGAGTATCATAATTAAAAAAGATAAAAGGTAAAAATGTTTTTGAGATATTTTACATTTAAAACATTTTATTTATAACAAAAACACATTATAATTATCAAGTACCTATGTAGTGATATATTATTTTTAGTTATATGATGTAATCAAGGACATATTATATGTTTTATAATTTTTATATAACATACAAATACACAATACTATATATAGGTCCCTACTCTTGGAATGTAAATTATATTTTTAAACTATATAAAACAAAACTAATATACCAAATTCTGATGTAGAACCTTCTAATTTATTTTTTGGTGTATAAATAAGCATGCATTCATGCACTAAAAATTGTCAAAATATGCACTAAAAAGTTCGATAATATGCATTTATATGCCC
>NC_042493.1:39043677-39044714 GCF_005508785.2 Acyrthosiphon pisum | reverse complement strand
GAATATTTTTAATAGAATGTTTGCATCCAAATACCCTAATATATCTGGAGAAAGTAATATATTTAAAAAAAAAAGTGAATACATGGCAAACCATGATATAAGATCAGGATTTCCTTTAATATATACAATTTTTAAAATATTTTTAACAATTCCTACGAATACTGCGTCGTGTGAAAGAAGTTTTTCTTGTTTAAGGCGTTTAAAAACTTATCTGCGGACAACCATGGGCCAAGAACGTCTCAGTAGTTTGTCATTGTTACAAATAGAAAAAAATCACCAGATTGATGAAGAAAAAGTTGTTGATGAATTCAATAGTAGTGTATCAGTTTCTGGACGTCGCTTAGCATTAGCATAATTATTATTATATTTAAATAGTAAATTATATTTAAATTGTATGTATTATTTTTGATAAAAATACATTTTTTTTTAAATATATATCTATTGTATTTATATATGCATTTAAAATGTACAGATTATGAATTATGATGATTTTAGTTTTTATATGTATTTAACTGTAATTTTCAATTTTCATTGAATATTACGAAATTGGTCTTTTTGATTATTGGATCTATGAAAGCTTTGCACCTGCTGAAATTTAATGGAATTACGCCAATGCACTAACGACTGCAAAATGTCGACTATATGCCAAATATGCCTTTACACCAAAACATGCACTATCAAACTTCATATTATTATTACTATTGTCAGTGGCGCAACTAGACTTTTGGGGGCCCTAAAGTCAAATATAAAATGGGGCCCCCTAGCGCTTTCTCCCCACCCATAAGGTACCTAATCAAAACCTTTCCATCGTTAATTATAATATATATTATATAATATGTAAATATAAAATCGAAATGCAAATCTTTGTTACAGGTTGGCTCCGAAAATGCGTGACCAATTTGGCTGATTCTTTTTATGATGTGTTCGCAATTTATAAAGGTTAATATGAAAATTTAATAATTTAAAAATATGCTCATTGATATTGTCAATTAAGATTTAGTTTGAGAAAACATCAATTGATCTCAAATTACTTTACT
>NC_042493.1:39041876-39043249 GCF_005508785.2 Acyrthosiphon pisum | reverse complement strand
TTAGAAAACCATGTAAAAATTCAAATTGATAATTATGTTTATTCTTATAACGTATTAATACAGTGTGACAGTACCTATATTATATGAAAAATAAAGAAAATGTAATACATCCATTTATGTTCAATTATTACTTAATAATCGTTAGGGATCAAATGTTTACCGGTTATTAGGTATATTTTTTTATTGCTCAATATTTTAAAAAAAACCAAAATAGATCTATTATAAATTTGATATAGGTATACAAATAGTATATACTATAATAATTAAAAAATATAAAATGTATCAATAAAGGATTATGGAAGGATTGCTGAATCAAAAAACTTGAAAATTTACCCATAGACCATAAGTCATTTCATAGTAGAAGTTCAAAAGTAATGAACATATAAAAATTAAAGGCACACATTTTTTTATAAGTAATTTAGAAATTATAAAATTATTTTGTATTTAAAAAAGTATATAATGTTCAATTTTTATAGCTAAGAACTAAAAGTTCAAAACTTTAAATATTTATAAATACAACTACAAAAATTTATAAATACAAGTTATACCTATTTAACTATTGTAAATAATAGGTAACAAATTGGCAACAAAAAACAGCGGTAAAACGGAAATATTTACACGACACCAGTTTTGAATTTATTTTGATGTTTTTGTTGTCATTAAAAGTGATTAGGTAACCCTAATGAGTTAAAATCTTAATCAAATACTTAAAGTACCTACATTTTATATAGACCTGATATGTTAATGTCTAAAATATTTTACATTTTGTAGAGTCTACATTGTACCTACCTAATAACTTATTATTATACCAAAATTACATTAACAATACAACATCTAGGACGTTACCAAATAGGTAGGTTTTTATTTATTAGATTTACCAAATTCGTTACCAGCATAGACCAATAAACTAATGGACAGCGTTTAGAGAGAGAGAGGTCAGGGGTACGATATAGAGTAAAAGAGAAAAGAGAACGTGGGGTAAATACAGTGGCGTCATTTCAGTTTTCCATAGAGGGGGGGGCAAAGGTTTTGACCGGCCCGAATGGGTAAAAAAAAACAGATCGCTTCGCTCGCAACCACATATTAACTACTTACATTTTTTTATGCTACCCTTTTTATTAACTAGGCAACATCATTTTGAAATATAAGGTAGCAGATATTTTAGAAAAACAATTGTATACCTATAAGTTTTATTATAGCTATTTATTAAACATACTAGAAATTATTTTCGATTCTTGAGCAGTTTGCGGTAATTTTATATTTTTAGCCGAAGCTACCTATTTATTTTTTTTAAGTCATATTTTGCCCAAATTACAAGATTAATGTAAACACGAATCACGAAAAAAATAAATTTGAATTTAGGTAGAATAAGA
>NC_042493.1:39041607-39041826 GCF_005508785.2 Acyrthosiphon pisum | reverse complement strand
AAATAAGAAATCGGTAAATGTCTTCACTATTAAATATGATTAAATATTCAATAACATTACTAAATGATAACACTAATTAATGAGTCATCGATAACATTTTTTAATAAACTTTATCAAAACATTAATTATTATTAATTATTTTTTTAAGTAATCATCATAAAATAAAAGTTCAAAACTCGGATGTTTGTGTTAAAAGCACTAATACCTAATAAGATATTC
>NC_042493.1:39040939-39041507 GCF_005508785.2 Acyrthosiphon pisum | reverse complement strand
TAATGTAGGTAGGTAGTTTTTAACCTACTTGTTAAAAATATAATATAATAAAACATGATAAATTATAGGTACCTACCTAATAAAACTAGTTTGCAACCTTAAACCAACCTACTTACCTTTCTGCACAGATAACAATTATCATAAATAATTATTTACAAGACCATATGAAACAAACAAACATTTTTATAACTATAAATATACTTAAATTAATGAATTATATAGGTACTTCAAATGATTGCATTTTGGCAGATGTGATAGAAGTTTGTTTATCATACTCTGTATTCAACTTAAATAAATGCTTTTGAATAATCAGCCATGAATCATAACATTCTTTTGGATAAATACAATGGAAGACGAAATATGATTTGAAATAAACCTCTAGAGTCTTTAAAGGACACTCAAAATGCAGGTTTATACAGACATAATATGTATGTATGGATTGGATATTTTCACCGACAAAGGTCATAAATGGTTGAATTGAGGATCCATATTGCGAATACCTATCTTGCCTTTGTGTCAAGACCTCTTGAAATTTTAGCATGTTCTGAAAAAAAATGTTCATTAACTA
>NC_042493.1:39036777-39040889 GCF_005508785.2 Acyrthosiphon pisum | reverse complement strand
TATTATATATACGTTATAGACGTTTATGGGTGTCAACATTCCTTATCGATATTACCGTACCGATAAATTGCGATATGAAATAAGGTGATTGACGTGTACCGTATACGTTATTATTTCGTGTACATTGTCATTGTGTGGTACCGTTTATCCAAAAAATATATGTATAGTAAGTTTCATTTGGGACATACTATTATGATAATTGAGGGGTTCTTTTCCAAAACTGCCTATTTCCATTTTCGACCATATTGAGTTTTATATGGAAAAATATGTAAAAAAAACATGGCGAATCGAATGGCGTGATTAGTTTTTGACAAAATGCACTATTTCCTTGGTAAAAATCGATGTGAAAATGACCATTTTGTTCAAAACGGCCTATTTCCATCAACAGTTTATTTCAAAACGAACCATTTCCATTTATTACAAAATGCACTATTTCCAACGTAATTAATATAGGGCTTAAAACTGTTTTTAAATTATATGCCTATTTCCCTATGTTATTGGTATAGGCAAAATATTTGATTCTTATCAAAACTGCCGATTTCCATGAATCGAATCCTTAAAATTTTTAAAGAAAGTTATCTTTATAATATTGATAACATTTATAAACAAACTTCGTGGAGCAAAACGTTTTAATTTTCTAGAGAACATTTGGAACGTTTCAAACCATTTTTCGTTATCGTGTGTTGTTTATTTACTGAGATAAGAGCTCTCAAACTTGTCCGTTCAGCAACATGGCGTCTATTAATAACATTTATAGTACGTAATACGTATGCAGTGAACACTAATATTTTATATTTATAGGAATATTGACTTATTATTCCTTTATCATTAAAATAATTTTATCATTAACGTAATATCAGTTATAAACTTATGAATTATTATTATTTTGTATTTTGTTATTTTATACTTAAACATATCTCTCATGTCTTAAACATCATGTCAAAACGAAGTCAACTCATCGTTAATAGTTCTTTATTAAAAAAAGGTAAGTACAATGTATTACATTATGTTAACATAACATGTACCTATAAAAACTGAAACAAAGAACCTATGTATTTAAAATTATAATATATGTTGTCACATATTTTTTTACCTGTTGTGTGCGAATTAACTTTAGAATAAAACATCTGACTTGATGGCTTTGGACAAACCAAATTCGTTTTACAAACCCAGAAGATTGTTTAAGTCAGCTACTTCTAGAATTGATGAGGTAACAATATATTCACATACACTCTGATTTTATTTAGTTATTGTTTAAATGACCTTATTAATCATGGTTTTTAGTGGGTAACTTCTCAATATAATATATCAAATAAACTTAATATGTCAAATATACAGCCAACTCAATCCTTATTTGAAAATCAAAATATAGCTGATGTAAGTTACCTATAATATTATATTTGAATGTTTTTTTTTTAATTTTTGAAACTTATAACAAATTTATTTTTAAAATTGCGTTTTAGAACAATGAAGTAATGTTAAATATACAGCCAACTCAATCTTTATTTGAAAACCAAAATGTTGCTGATGTGAGTTACCTTTATAATTGATTATGTTTTTTAATTTTTGAAACTTATTACAAATTTATTTTTAAAATTGTGTTTTAGAACAATGAAGTAATGTTAAATATACAGCCAACTCAATCTTTATTTGAAAACCAAAATGTTGCTGATGTGAGTTACCTTTATAATTGATTATGTTTTTTAATTTTTGAAACTTATTACAAATTTATTTTTAAAATTGTGTTTTAGAACAATGAAGTAATGTCAAATATACAGCCAACTCAATCCTTATTTGAAAATCAAAATATAGCTGATGTAAGTTACCTATAATATTATATTTGAATGTTTTTTTTTTAATTTTTGAAACTTATTACAAATTTATTTTTAAAATTGTGTTTTAAAACAATGAACTGATTTTAAATGTACAGTCTATTGTTATATTGTGTCTATTGTGTATACAATTTTTTTATTCAAGTAGTAAAAATAGTAAAAATAGTAATAAATATTAATAGATGACTGATAAGAAAAAAATTGAACTACAATATTATTTGTCTTACGATACTGAATTTAACTTGAACTTAAAATCCACTAATTTTTCAACGGCTAGAAAGCACAATAATTGTTTATATTATATAATAATAATTATTATTGTTTTTCTAACTGTGAGTTACAAATTTGATTGATTATTGTATCACAGGGTTTCTATTAAAGTTAATAATATGTATTTTATTTTTGCTTATTGCTTTTAATATTTCTGAACCCTGGTATAACATTGCATATATTTTTTAGGATAACCAATTAAATTTTGATGATATGGAAATTGTGATTCTGGAAGAAGAAAACCCTGTAGATAATAGTTGTAATGAACTACCCAGCTCAGATCTTGAGTATATTGATGAAGTGCACACTGTGGATGGCGGACGAAAAAAAAAAACAATTCACCAACAAGAAATAAGAAAAAAATTGAAGAATAAAATTGAAAAAACTTGGATATTAAATTGCACCCATAAAGAAAAATCTTCAACAGTGTGTCATGTTTCCACAATTGAATATAATAGCATTGATAAATTCAAATGTTTGTTAGCAAGTATACCTGATAAAATCAACCAAGATAGGTTTTTACTGGATATGATGTCTATTACAAATGTACAAAGAAAGGATCGCCGTAAAACAAACAGGGAAGATAGATTACATGTAAATTATTTTATACCAAATGCCAAAGGTGATAAAATTCGAGTTTGTTTCACAAACTTACAACAGTTAATAGAAAACGTTTGAATTTAATTTCAAAAACATTTAAAAACACATCTTTAAGTCCTGTAGAAAAAAGAGGTGGAGCAAGAATTACTGACCAGTCTGTAGAAATTACCAATTCAATAATAGACCACATCCGCACTTTTAAATCAAGAAAGAGTCATCACACTCGAAAAGATACTAATAGAAGCTATTTACAGCCAGAACTTTCTGTGAATATTATGTTCAATATGTGGAAAACATTCAGACAGAACAATAATAAACCAGTTGCTTCATTTAGTAAATATTATCACATTTTTGTGTCAAAGTTTAATATTAGTTTTGGCCATCCTAGACAGGATGTGTGTTCATTTTGTACTGAAATGAAAAAAAATATTAAAGAAGAAGTCGATTCAAATAAAAAAGAAGAAATTAAATTTGAATTACAAGCTCATTCAAAAAAATCTCAACTATTTTTTCAAAAAATGGCTTCCAAATCTGATAATGTTGTATCTGTTGCATTTGACATGATGCAGACACAGCCACTTCCCAAACTTAGTGTTACAGATGTGTTTTACTGTCGTCAAGTATGGCTGTACAATATTACATTTGTCATAAACTCTGAATGTATTGAAAATCCTAATACTTGCTATACATATACTTGGTTGGAAACTGAGAGTGGAAGAGGACCAGATGAAGTATGTTCAGCTTTAATGTCATTCTTAGCAAATTTAGAAAATAAAATAAAGATAGAACTATCTCCTGAAAACTATCCTAAAATATTAAACTTATTTTCTGACTCGTGTTCTGCACAAAACAAAAATAAATACATGATAACTACTCTTTTATATTATGTTAACTATAAAACCACAATATTTAATGAAGTGAACCATATATTTCCAGTCCGCGGTCACAGCTATATGCCACCGGATAGAGTGTTTGGAAGAATTGAACAGAAATTAAGAAAAAAAGAGAACATTGTATCACCAAATCAATATTATGATGTTTTTAAAGAAGAATCCACCGTCTTTGTTTATGGAAAAGATTTTTTAGTGTATGATTACAAAAATGCAGCTTCAAAATTATTAAAATCAATCTTAGGTTTTAAATCTACCGAACAAAAATGTTTTTCTTACATAAAAGGACTAAAAAACTGTTGGAGTATCACCATCTTACACTGATACACCAATTAGAGTGAATGTTCTAAAACGAAATGTTGATCTAAGTGTTTTTGGTGAGTATTTGGAACTTTTACCAAAAAAAAGTCATGTCAAGGAAGCTAAAAGGTTGATGTGTCTGGTCTTATGAAATTTTTTACTATACCCCTGACGCAAAGAGTTCTACGATGACGTACTATTACAACACAAACCACTAATC
>NC_042493.1:39031916-39035008 GCF_005508785.2 Acyrthosiphon pisum | reverse complement strand
CAATGTGAAATATAAAATAACAATATTCTACATTAGGTTCCTTCAATCTTTTTAAATATTCTTGTAATATTCTCAGAAAGTTTTTTGTCAACAATTTTCATATTCTGAGAATATTATACTATAATATTATCATAATCTTAGTCTTATAACATTGTCATCATGTTATTAAAACAATACTCTTATAATATTATTCACTTAACATTCTGTTAATGATATTTTATATTCCAGTAACACTGTTTTTATACAAATTAAAGGGGAAAAAATGTGATGATTAGGGTAGTAAAGTTACTGTTTTTAAAACCATACTAAATTGATTGCATTATTGCACTGAAACATTGAAATTTAAAAAAATTAATAAAATGTACATAGGTAATAGGAATTAAAGTGAAGAAATCAAATAATATGCTGCATAACAATTATTAATTAATATTAGATAATGTTAGCTAGGGAAATGCAATAACATAATATTAACAACAGTAAGAATTGTGTTATTATAATAATATAAACTATAAATTATATTATGCATGAGCATGAATCACAAACCTATAATACAATAAAACAACAATAGATATACTATATACATAAAGAAAATTATAATATAATATTTTTTACTAACCTCAAAACTATCTTGTTTATGGCTATAGTTTAAGACACCAACCGATGAAAAACAGCATAAGAAATACAAACTGGATAGGTGCTACTAACAATTTAGGCCAGCTTAGAATTATAATAATATGATGAATATAAATTAATAACAAAAATAATAATAATCAGCTTAAAGAAAAAAAAAACTAAACATCTTCTTTATGTTCAAAAAATTTTATAAAACAATATTGGTGGTCACTGGTCATAATGATCATTTCAATTTTTTCAACAATCTGAACGGTGCATGTGCTAACCAAACGCCCAGTGGTAGTTCAATTTCTCGATCCGTAGCCATTTTATACTTGACGTGCATTCTTAGAGAATCTAGTATAATAAGAATGTTTTAAATTAAAACAACATTATGTCAAATTGACAAATACATAATTATTTTAGTAGTGATTAATATGATTAAAATATTACCTATAACAACACGATACAGCATCAACTTAGTGAACGGTTTTTTTTTTTAAACCCAATGAGTGAATAATTTACTAAAAATTCATCATCAAACATTTTGGCAACTATTCTTCGAAGGCTGTGACCCAAATCTGAAGCAACTGCGATCAAAGATAGTTTTGAAACCTAAATATAATATAATAAAATAGGTACATGAATACATTTTTTTTTTAATTTAACAAGTCTTATAAACACATTCATAAAAAATATCTGTAATTAAAATTAAGTTACGAGCATAATTTAATTTTAATTAAAACTATATATTTTATACAAATTAGTCATTTAATTAACAATATATAAATAATATAGTAGGAAAAACTAATAATATTTAAATTTTACCAAAATGTTCCGGAATTGAGTATCTTGGATAATTTTAGATTCGATACTTGTTAGCTGCTCATCAGTGTTTATTGGAAATATAGAATGTAAATCCACATCCTGATGATTATCACGTGATAACGTACAGTTCGCTATAGATTTACCGGTCAAACTATCCATCAGAGACTCTATATTTGTATGCATGACATTAATAACACTCATCATTTTATTAATATCGTATTTCATATGAGTGACTGTTGTGAAAATATATTTTTCATAATCTGTTAAAAATAATTAATAATTAATTGCTAATTAGTAATTTAGTATAATAATAATATTTGATAAGTAATTAATTATTACCTGAATTATCTGACTTAAAATACTCAATGTTAAAATTATTTTGTGTAGATGTATTTGATTCGTTTTGGAATATTTCTAAAAATATATGGTGTATAATATACCAATTTAAAATAAATAAAAATGTAGGTTAATTATTGTAACTACTTATAATACATACTTGATTTCTTTGGTACCTATATTATTTTCATGAAATAATACTCTTTTCACTCTTAAAGTGTCGCCATTTTTATCGTTTTCATAAATTATATTTTTATCAATGTTATCCACAGTCCAATTTTCAGTTGGAGAGCATAATACTTTTGAATAGCCTGTTGATTTTTTTGGAGATTGAGTAGGACTGATAGATATTGTATTGTGATCATTACCTTAAAAATATTACAATATATTTAAGCAAATATTAAAAACTATGAAGAAAGGAACTAGATATTTTAAAATAGATATCAATACTTTATCTTATTATTAATTAGAACATAATACAATTAAAAAAACGAAATTTATACTTCCAAATTAAAAAATACTATAATTTTGACGTCAATATGCAATAGTTGAGGTAACAGTGAAGAACTTTTAAGGAGACTCATAAAACCTACAGATGATCTACAATATAACTTTATAACAACATGACCATTTTATTATAACATTTAATAAAGCCGAGTATAATAAGGTTGGGAACTTATAGTTTACATTTTAGTATAAAAATTATTATTATTTATTAAATGTCACTACATATAAAATTAAAAACTAAGTCTGTATATTAATTGTAAGAAACTATGGTACTATATTTATTAGAATTTCTTACAATTTATAGGTAGGTATAGGCTTAACTTTTTATTTCATATATATTATGTAGTGACATTTTATATATAATAATAATTTTAGTAAGTTCCCAACCTTATATTATTATTCTTAACCTTAATATTATACTATTATACTATCTATCTTAACTATCTTCTATTAAGTGATTATATATCCAGGCATATATGTTAGGTGTAATATAGGCACAATTATTATTATTACTAGTACTTTTATTTAATTTCCACGATGGACCAGTGTCTGAATCATCTGCATTTGATGAATCTGAAGGTACTAATAAATTATCATAAATACTTTTTTTGTTGACTAGTGAACTAGTTGTTGCAACACAATCTTAAACAAATAATAACATTAAGATTAAAACAATAATGTTACAAACATTTATTGTAAATTACTAATTGAAGAAAATATTTCATAAAATTATGTCATTACCTACCTTCTTTAATAAAATCGCAATATTTTTTTGGTTTTGGGCATGTATTTGCTAAATGGTCTTTTTT
>NC_042493.1:39022288-39031389 GCF_005508785.2 Acyrthosiphon pisum | reverse complement strand
TAATAATAAAAATAAAAAATTACTATGTATTGCTAGAAGATTATATTATTAAATTGGTAATTTATAAAAACCTGATATTTAATTTAATAAGACAACAGATTTATTCATTGTGTCCAATAGTATGTATAATAGGCATGGCTATTAAAGTACCATCATTTTCCAGAACCATAATTTTTTTTTAATGCTTGTTAGCTTCCAACAATTTAAATTCATTGATAAATTATCCAATATAAATATTTCCAAGATTGTAGAATTTATAGGATCAGTGAAAAATGGTAATGATGTTTCATACTTTTTACCAATTAGTAATATTTCATCAGATACTTGAATAATATTTAAACATTTTACTGCTTCTCCATTGTTGGTCAAAATAGTACAATCTTTATTAAATTTAACATTAATTTTAAATTGACTAAATATTAAAGTATAATATTGTTGTCCATTGATATTTTTTGTTATTGGACCATTGTTATGTGGGTGATTTAATTCTGATTTGTCATTATAATTTATTAAATTAAAAGATTCTTTTCTATTAATTGAATTTATTTCAGAATAATGATTAATTACTTGCTGTAATGGTTGATCTACTTTTCTTACCAAAGACTTAATTTTTTCCATATAATTTTCAAATAAAAATGAACTGCAGTTATCTAGAGGACCGAATTGCTGGTAGTCATCACACAAATGTAATAAAGCATGAATATTGTGTGATAAGAGATGTTTTCCATATATTTTTTGAAAACTCATTACAAAATAAATCTAAAAAGATGTTTTAGTATAAGGGTATAAGACAACTGCGATCTGGACTAAGAAGTATTATCATAGAAATATTTAGAGCCATAAAATTAGTGTAACATTCATCACTTATAATTTTTTTTAAGACAATCGGACCTGTATATAACAAAAATAATCGGAATTCTGTAGCCTTCCACCGATGAATTTCGTTCATACTTCTACTCTTTCTTGAAAAATCAGATGTGATACCTAGATTCATTGATATCAATGATAAAGACAATTCCTTCACTTTTCTTGAATTAATGCGGACGTGTAAAGGACCTTTTTGTATCCATAGAAGCATCAACTTTTTCATGACTCCTAAGCATACCAGGTGCATATAATCAAGAGAGAATTGTTTAACTGAATCGAATCCTGGTAATTCGTTAAGTACAGAAAGAGTCTGAGATGTCTGAAAATCATCATCTATAAAATTAGTGTAAGCCTGATGAGTTCTCTCTGTACACTTCTTCTTTGAATATGGAAAACATACTATTTTATTCAAATATTGTCCATCAATCGTGCAGCGTGTGCACGAAGAAAAACCAGTATGGCTTTTAATTTTTAAAACAAAAGCCTTTGCGGGGGCGTCACAGCAATATGCACTAATTAAGATTTTTCTTTTTACATGATTAACAATTAAACCGTTCTTAATCAAATCCATAGCTTCTGTAATGAAATCAGATAAAAAATTATTGCTATCTTTGGGCTTCTCATATCCAAAATAAATTCCAATAGGAAAAACTTTTTTTAATAATGGAGGTGAAACTACTACATATCCCAAGATTGACCAAAATTGTGCACCACTACTCTTAAATAGTGGAAGTCCATCTATGCCTATAACAATTTCTACGTTCAGCATATTATCTGGAGTATATTTCATAATACCAGTTTTTAATCCAAAATGAAAATATGTGCCGCAGGGATCAACACTTCTTAATTTTGTAGAAGTTTGTTTGGGAGTAGCCAATAACGTTCTAGAGTCAACTGGAAAATCTTTGAAACATTTGTGGTTTTTTAAACCTTTAAGCAAGTTATTGACAGCATTATGAGGTACATTAAATGTAATGGACCAACTAGCAATAAAGTCTTTTATAGACTCAGCATCTTGAAAACCAGATTCGGGAAGTTGATTTACAGTATTTTCAGAATATTCAGGCATAACATTTGGCTCATTTAGTACAGTAGGTGCAATGCATGGTGTTATGTTTTGTAAATGTTGAGGTACATATACAACTGGAGAAATATTTGAAGGATCATTATCATGTAATGGACTATTTTCATGATTATCATCGAGGTTTTTGGAACAATAAAGTTGGTTTGAAGTTATCTTATTAGTTTCTATAAGTTCAAGAATATTGAGTTCATTTTGAATTTTTCTTTTTTTTTGCGTTCACTTTTTATCATTTTATATAAAATACCAAAGGCAAAATTACAGAAAAAAGGTTGATGTGCTAAAAAAATAAAACATATATACCTATAGGTAAGTTAGATTCCTTTATACCTACTTTTTTCAAAATGTATAAGAAATATGAAGAAGATAGGTACTTAGGTTACTCATCAAAGAAATTATTGTAATTGATATGTTATTTTGTTAAAATTTATATTATTAGGTACCTATAATGTAACCCAAAACGCATAATATTATGTATTACACATCAAATTAGGTATAATGTTAAATTTAATATATTTTGTACCTTATTGACAACTGACTATATATGGTTACTTTCAAAATGTTCTAATCAAAGTTCTCAATGAATTTATTTTTAAGATTATCATACACCCGCATACGTATTGTCTTACATAATTGTCTGGTCCTACATAATGTTACAAATCGTATTATGCTCCCAGTAATCTATTTAACTCTGTGTTGTTTAATATTATGCATAGGGAATTTTTCACTTAAAATAATAAAATATTAAATGGGTAAACGAATATTTAATATTCGTTTACCTATTTAATATTTAATATTTGATATTTTTATTATATTAAGTATAACAGTACATAATATAATATATAACTGTATTCTGTTATAGATTACCATTTACTTAACCTGATTTATAACTGTAAGATACGTCTTGTAATAGATACAAAGTTTAACATTTGACAAAAATATGAGATGGAACTTACACATTACAATTAATAGATATTGTTATGGGCTTACGTGTACTAATTATTTTAAAGGGGATAAGTGGTGATTTTTTGTATTAATCTAACACACATGGAACATAATATTATATTATGAATTTAAACGTGTGTCATGTTCTATGTCAAATACGTACAGATTTCAATAGACCAATCGGTATGTTTGACATATTAAAACACATCTAAATTCCTATATCCCACGTGTGTGGTAAGACAGAAAATCACAATTTACAATAATTTTAAGTATAACAGAGTTAAATAGATTATTCACATATCCTATTATGATTTATGATAATGCATTTGTACGACGTAGACAATAGTAGACTATTACTGGTATATATTCCTCTTAAATTGTATCACTATACTCCGCGCGCCGAGAGAGCGCAAGTCGGCGGCGACCAAAACTCGTCGTAGTCCTCAGAGTAATAATAATATAGAGATGCCACTACGTAAAACGATGTGTAAACAATATTGCAGCGATCGTTATCACTCGAACACCGCTTACGATCATCTGCACCGTTAGATGACGCTGTTTTCATAAATGAAATGATATAATTTATTAATTTCCGTTTCGGCGTTTCATTACGAAATACGAATTACGAATTTACGATTTGCGACTAGCAAGTACCTAATAAGTCGTATTAAGTAATAACTTGAAGACATTTTTAGTTTTTAATGTTTTTATTCCTGCGAACGAAAATACATAAATACATTGTAAAATGCCAAGTTGTTGTTTTTGTGGTAGGTGGCAAGTTGCTAAAGCAAAAAATGGTGGATTAACTTTTCACAAGTAAGTTTAATTTCATACAGATAATAAATTGTAGTTAGTATGTTATTGTGTAGGCAGTGTTGAACACTGTGCATACAAAGGTTTTGAATGATCTTAAATTACAATAAAATGTATTCTAATATGAATATTAGAATTATTGTAATATATATATATTATATTATATAATACAAGCATAATAATAAACAATATAAAACAAAACATAATACAATAATGATTAGATTTTTTTTTTATAATTTAATTAGATTTCCAAAAGATGATCATATATTGGCAGCTTGGATGAAATTTGCTCAACAATGTTCATCAGAAGTTAAAGCCAGGAGTGTAGTGTGTTCTGCTACAAAGAGTAAAAAGCGTAAGTACTTTATGATAAAAACAAACAATATTACTCTGTGATTATATTATGCAGTTAATTAATTTGTAATATAATATATTTTAGGCTAAGACATTGTATCCTGAAATGTTGGTGTCATTAGATCAGTGCGATGAATCTGTTGATTCTTCCACCAAACGATATATAAAAGTAATGTTCTGAATTTCTTATGAGTTGTTTCTTATGAGTTGTTTCTTTTTATATTTTATTATTATTTTTTTTTTAATGTAGGTAACAGATGTAGCATCAGGTATGGAAGGAATTGAACAAATTAATTTTGAAGATGTGGACTGTAATACTGCTACTGAAGATGCCCATTGTATTGATAGTAAATTTGTAGTAGAACAACCAGATAAAATAGTATATTTACCAATATAAATTAGAAAACATCATAAAATTTTTTTTTAATAGCTGTTTTTGTGTTTTATAGATACCAAACATGAAGAAGCAGAATGTTCATAATATATGTCAGTCTGATATTAATGATTCACCAGGTCGATTGAAATTGAAACGAAAAATCAATATTTATTCTCAACAACTCAGCTTCAAAAATAAAAGAATAAAATATTTAAATCAAAAAATTCTCCGCCAACAAACAACGATATCCTCGCTAAAGAGTGTGATAGCAACCCTAAAAGATAATAACCTTTTACATCAAGATAATGCTGACCTTTTGACTGACTGTTTTGGTAAAAACAAATTTTTAATTAATAGCTTGGCTAAAAAAAATTCTGGTAAAAAGCTTCCACGCAAGTATTCAACAGAGTTAAGACGCTTTGCTCTTTCGCTTCATTTTCATTCAGGTAAAGCTTATGATTTTGTCCGCAAAGAATTTAATACCATTTTACCTCATCCAAGAACTTTGAGTAAATGGTATACAAAAACAGATGCTAGTCCTGGCTTTACTAAAGAATCTTTAGATATGTTAACATTAAAATGCAAAAATACTGACAGAACCATATATTGTGCATTAGTCTTAGATGAAATGGCCATTCGGAAACATGTTGAATATGATGGTTGTAATTATCACGGATATGTGAATTTTGGTGCTAATTTAGATAGCGATCGATTAGATATAGCAAACGAATGTCTTGTTTTTATGCTTGTAGCTATTAATGAACGATGGAAATTGCCTGTTGGATATTTCTTATGTAAACATCTTAATAATACACAAAAATCTAATTTATTTTCTCAATGCTTAGACTTAGTTACTAAAACTGGTGTTGTTGTTGTAAGTGTTACTTTTGATGGTTGTTCTTCTAATATTGGTATGACAAAAAATCTTAGCTGCTCATATGATCCTAATAATTTAAATACTAATTTCACTATTCATAATCAACAACCTATAGTTATTTTACCTGATCCCTCACATATGATTAAATTAGTTAGAAATTGCTTTGGAGAGAAAAGGAGATTTTTAGATGATAATAATGAAATCATAGATTATGAATTTATTGAAAAACTCTTGGTGTTGCAAGAAAATGAAAATTGCCATTTATCAAACAAACTAAAAAAACAACATGTATTCTTTTCCAGACAAAAAATGAAAGTAAAACTCGCCACCCAATTACTTAGCCGATCAGTAGCCACTGCACTCCAATTCTGTAAAAATAACTTAAATTTAGAAGATTTTCAAAATGCAGGAGCAACAATTAAGTTCTTAAATATGTTTAATGATGCATTTGATATTTTGAATTCAAGATCACTTAATTGTTATGGTTTCAAAAAAGCTTTATGCGCCAGCAATTATCAACAGATAGCCGAATTCACAGAAACATTTTCATCTTATGTGAAGTCTATAAAATTTGTGGATGGACAATTAGTTATAAATTCAAATAGAAAAACTGGTTTTCTGGGTTTTCTAATTTGTTTTGAATCCTTATTGAAATTATATTCATTATTAATAATACCAAAAAAACTTATGTTTTTACCAATTTATAAATTTAGTCAGGATCACCTGGAAATCTTTTTTGGAGCAATTAGATCTCACGGAGGATACAATAACAATCCCACAGCACGTCAATTCCGTTCGGCTTATCGCAAATTAATAATACATGCCACAATTCGTGATGGTGGATTAGGAAATTGCATACCTCAAGATCAAATAGGTATACTCAATACCTCCAGTGTTGTAATTAAAGAACCAACTGATTCTATAAATGAAACATGTCTTATTCTAAATATTGATGTTGAAGTTGATGCAGAACAATTACATTTACAAGACCACGACTATATTGCAAATACTAATTCATTATCATCATTCTCTGAAGAAGCTATTATTTATAAAGCTGGATTTGTTGCTCATCAGTTAGAGAGAAAAATAAAATGTGATGTCTGTGTTAATGCACTTTTTGGAGAAAAAAATTGTTTTTCAAATTCCTTAATTAATTTGAGAGACAAAGGTGGGTTGTCATACCCAAGTTCTGATGTAATTAAACTTTGTTTGCAGACTGAAAAAAATATGAGAAGTTACCAATCTGGCCACAAACCAATTAATAAATTGTTGGTAGTAAATAAAATTATATTGAAATTATATGAATCTAATTCGAAAATATTCGAATCTATTAAATGTCATAATTTTGATTATGAACCCGAGGCTAATCATGTCATTTTATTAATGAAGTCCATAATATGTTCATATTTTAATCTACAGATAAATTATCTATGTAAAAAAATGTCTGAGGCTGAATCCTTAAGGAATTGGTATAACAAAATTATACTATTCAAAGGACAGTAATATTTTTTGTTATTTTTTTTTTTTTTTGTTTAACTGTCAAGAAGACAAGAACATTAGTTAAGAAGGTATAAATAACAATTAAATAGATGTTAAACTATACATTATTATTCTTATTATTCATTAATTAATTACTTTTTATTTACAAAATGTGCAAGCATTTAATGCTGATTACTACCTATTGTATATTATTATATTTTTACTTATTTGTAACATTTAATATTTAAATATCTTATTAAACTGTTGAAAAATAAATAAATACATTTTAATTGTATTATTAAATTAAATAAAAATATTAATTTACCTAAATGTTCTACAAAGTCAAATCGTTTAACTGTTATAACTTTATTAAGTATTATGATTTATAATACATAAATATTTATTATAGGAACACAATATTAATGTACACTGTACACTGTACACAATAATTATGTGCATATTATTATGACTCCATAATAATTTCATTGATATGGAATTGGTACAATATGTTTTTACTCTCTAAAGTGGTCACACTGAAGGAACACCGTTCTCGCTGCATTTTACGTGATTCATGGCCACCCCTTGTAGTCGGCGCATCTCCCACCAACGCCGCTCCCACCGTCGGATGATTAGCTCACATCGTCAACCGTCGCGCGTCGCGTCGTCGTGACTCGTAATTCGATAACAGACGATAGCGTTCGATGGTTTACGACGGCATACGACCAGTCGACTTGGTGGGAGAAATTAGACCTCGAAACCGCGGAGCGACATCATTTGGATGCGCGGGCAACTTGCGCTCTCTCGGCGCTCGGAGTATAGGTAATCCACATACGTCATACACATGATACATACGGATAGAATCAAATATTCCAAAATATAAAAATATTATTAAATAATTTAATACTTACAACAAAATAACTTCTATGTACGACAGTCACTGTTACAGACTTACAGGTTAGTGTGTACCGGAGACTGGAAGGTAGAAAATCACTGCGTCCATATGCCTCATAAAAAACAATTATTGTATCTAAACAGTGAACTAAGTGATCACAACAAAGTAGAGAATATCAATTATAATATAATAATATAAAGATAATACGCACGTGATCAATTGTGAATTGTAACGAGTAGGTAACGACCAACGACCGACGCGTCGCGACGGTTGAGCGGGCGACGATACAAACAACAACAGATATTTGTGGTATCTATTAATAAGTATTATTAATATTGTCTTTGTCTCCAATCTGCGTCTGGTACGCCGATACGAAACCGATGATCATTGATAGTTGATACCATGTTCGTTAAATAATAAATTCTGATGATGAGATTTGTTGTTATCGAAACTAAATCTCGTGTGTTTCAGAACGCACATCAGAAGTATTTACTTGGTGTTAATCGAGAATGGTAAAATCACAAACGGTTCAATCGATTGACTTATAGGTAAAGGGGGGAGGGGGGCTGGTCTGCGCTGCCGATAATAATAATCAATAAGAAATAACAATAATCGGCGACCGCAGCATTCGATAATTTTATTGTAAGGTAAATACGATAACGATTATAGTGGAATGACAGAATACGGAAATATAACGACGCCGAACGGTAATACGATTACGATTAATGAGTTATTAAAGGAAATACCTAGCCTTTTTTTTCTTGTCCGAATAATTACGTCCGGTAGGTACATTTCCCCAACCCCCTCAATTTTGAATTTTGAATTTTTTTTTTCACCATTCGTTTGTAACCGGTTTGTATTGGTTTGTAATCTATTTTTTTTCGTTTGTAGAGGTTTAGTTTTTTTTTTAAATCAAAATTTTGGTGGGGGGGCTGGGGAAATGCCCAAATTTTGAATTTTGAATTTTTTTTTTCACCTATCTTTTGTAGCCGGTTTGTATTGGTTTGTAATCTATTTTTTTTTCGTTTGTAGAGATTTAGTTTTTTTTTTAAATCAAAATTTTGGTGGGGGGGCTGGGGAAATGCACAAATTTTGAATTTTGAATTTTTTTTTTCACCTTTCGTTTGTAGCCGGTTTGTATTGGTTTGTAATCTATTTTTTTCGTTTGTAGAGATTTAGTTTTTTTTTAAAGTCAAAATGTTGGTTCGGGGGCTGGGGAAATTCCCAAGTTTGGAATTTTTATTTAATTTAGATTTTTTATTCAACCAGGCTTTTATTCTATTTACATTTTTCAATAAAAAATGGTTTTTTATTCAAGTTAATTTTTTTTTATTCATATAAGACTTTAATCCGATATAAGATTTTTTTTCAAGAAGGATTTTTTATTTAATTTAGATATACTCAATAAATAATCGTA
>NC_042493.1:39012486-39022238 GCF_005508785.2 Acyrthosiphon pisum | reverse complement strand
GTCTTTTATTCAAATTATTTTTTTTATTCCTATTAGACTTTTTTATCCAATTTAGATTATTTTATCCCATTTAGGGTTGTTTTTTACTTAACTGTTTTTTATTCAAATCAGTTTTTTTATTTAAATCAGACTTTTTTTTTATCTAATTTGTATTATTATTAAGCAAGGATTTTTTATTTAATTTAAATTTTTCAATAAAAATAGTTTTTTATTCAAATTAATTTTTTTCATTCATATTATACTTTTTTTTCTAATTTGGAACTTTTTATCCGATTTAGATTTATTAATCAATCAGGCTTTTATTCTATTTACATTTTTCAATAAAAAATGGTTTTTTATTCAAGTTCATTTTTTTTTTATTAATATGACTTTTTTATCCGACTAAGGATTTTTTTTCAAAAAGGATTTTTTATTTAATTTAGATTTTTCAATAAATAATGGTTTTTTATTTAAATTATTTTTTTCATTTATATAAAACTTTTTTATCCGATTTAGTTTTTATTTTAAATCAAATCTAAATTGGATAAAAAGTTCCAAATTAGAAAAAAAAAGTCTAATTTTAATAAAAAAAACTGATTTGAATAAAAAAACATGTAAGTAAAAAAAAAAATCAGATAAAATAATCAAAATTTGATAAAAAAGTCTAATTGGAATAAAAAAAATATTTTGAATAAAAGACCATTATATATTGAAATATCTAAATTAAATAAAAAATCCTTGTTGAAAAAAAATCCTATATCGGATTAAAAAGTCTTATATGAATAAAAAAAAATTAATTTGAATAAAAAACCATTTTTTATTGAAAAATCTAAATAGAATAAAAGCCTGGTTGAATAAAAAATCTAAATTAAATAAAACTTCCAAACTTGGGAATTTCCCCAGCCCCAAAACCAACATTTTGACTTTAAAAAAAAATTAAATCTCTACAAACGAAAAAAAATAGATTACAAACCAATACAAACCGGCTACAAACGAATGGTGAAAAAAAAATTCAAAATTCAAAATTTGGGCATTTCCCCAGCCCCCCCACCAAAATTTTGATTTAAAAAAAAACTAAATCTCTACAAACGAAAAAAAATTAGATTACAAACCAATACAAACCGGCTACAAACGAATGGTGAAAAAAAAAAATTCAAAATCCAAAATTGGGGGGCTGGGGAAACTACCTACGTCCGGTAGTATGACGTTCGGATAGTTGGAGTTCTACCTTCTACCAGTCGCGGATACAAGGGTGAGGGGGCTATGGAGGCTGAAGCCCCCCCCCCTCTTAGACTAGAACTTCGGTAAGTACTTAAGATATTTCAAAAAATAAGAAATGCCCATGCTTTTATATACTTTAAGTTCATTTTTTTGTTTAGCCCCCCCCCCCCTTTTTTCATTTCTAGATCCGCGCCTGCCTTCTACTGTATTTATTATAATATGATACATTATATTATAATTTAATATTTAAATGACACAAATCAATACTCTGATATTTACAACAAATTAAACTATATAATATATACTATTATTATATATCTGTATATGTTTTTTAAACTTTCAACATAATTATATATGGAATATGGATATGAGACAGGGTGCAACATTAAGGGTTCAATAAAACGTCCCGTTATAGATTCTCATTTCTCAGCGGAGCGAACGAGGGATGTATTGACTTTACAATGATGGTTTTTATTTCCATTATTTTATTTCTTTAGGAATACTCCAACACAAAAATATATCTTACACATTTTAAATAGACTTAGAAGAACATAGAAATCTTATTGATTTGTATATGTTATTTTATGTTAATGTTATTATGTATATATGTATAATATTGATTGCCATTTTGGTACATACCTAATTTACTAATATTTTAAAATGTTGATATTGATTTAAAATTAACAGAATAATTAAAATAAGCAATTGTAAAATGTGTCCCTTCAGTCCGTGGACAGGATAGTGTAATTTTACAGTATTCGATTTGAATGCAATGATTGCATTCGATAAAAAACGATACTTAGTAGCTGAAAGAATATTTTTTATTTTATTTAATTTTTAAATTCTAGTCATTTAATCATTTAAGCGTTAAAAATTAAAATCCTGTTTTAAGCAGTTAATGCATGTTTAGAATGTAAATTTTTGGTGGTTTTCCCGTTGCGTTAAATAATAATTGGGAAAATTCCCGAAAAATTACCTTATTAAAGTACCATCTAGATCCAATTTGCTAAAAGATAAGATACTATAATATCTTGTAATCGAAACACTCCTTCTGGTAGAAATTTTGTTTACAGGATAAATCAAAATCAAAATAAACATCATTGTAAAACCACTAGCTTCCTCGCTCCGCTCAGAATCTAAAAATGTGTTTTCCTACAAATTCAATGATTTACTTATAAGAATGATTTTGGTGTTATTAAAAATTAGGTGGGGGAGTGAGGGATGTAATTTTATCTAGACAAAATAAAAAAATATCTAGTAACTTAAAACATTGTAAGCTGTATATTTCAAAAATATTTTTACAAAATTTAGTTTTGAATACTTAAAAAATAAACCTAACAATATTATGTAAGAAATATTTCAAATGCAATATTATTTTATATTATAAACATAATATTCTTGAAACATTCTGACATTACTAGTTTCATAATATTACAAAAATAGGCCATCGAAAATATTTAAAAAATGTTTCGTGTGTAATATTCTGTTTTTAATATTCTAATAAGATTATAGCTATATTAAACTATAAATATTCTGAATTTAATCAGGGGGGAACATTATTGTAATATAAATATTACGGAATTGCTATGTGGGAGACCAGGATGTGGTAACTGATAAGAATTTAGTAAATTCGCAAAAGAGATGACTCTCTGCACAACAACACAGATAATAAATTAGCTGTCAGAACATTATGGCGAATACTCAGATTAGATTAGGAATATCGCAAGTGCGTGGGCTGAGACGATGGTCACACGGACCACATCCGGTAGAGACAAGATAGCGAATCGATAGGCAGGGGGAGCAGGGACCCGAATATAAAAGGGAGCCTGAAACAGCCTGTATTCAGACGTGTCTACTCCAGAGCACAACAAGCACCTTCACGTCACTCTGCACAAGTAACTTGTCATTTGGACTTAAACAAATTACTGAAGAACATTTTAATAAACTACAAAGTTTCTTTTTCATCTGTCTACATTTATTTATAAACTACCTTGTCAACATCTTCATCATCAACAAAAAGTGGTCTTGCTTCCTGCAAAATCATAATATACTCGTAGTCAACGGCTATCAGAATATCACTCAGAATAACACACAACGTCGTAACTCCACGGAGGCAGCTCACACGAGTCAAAGTCGAGACCCAGTAAACAATTGGCCACTATAAATATTTTCCCAATAATTGATTATAGTTTATTTTCAAATATTAGATGATAAATGTTTATAAAAATATAAACAAATATTGGTTATTAAAAATTGAGCGATTAGTGTTGTACTAACAATTGTGTAACGATTGAATAACAAAGGACATATAAATATTTGGCTCTTAACTTTCTAACATCTATGAACAGTTTTTAGGTCTTTAATATTTACCGATTAGTTTTTATCAAACATTTGTGTAGTAATTAAATAAAAATAACACACAAATGATTTTCTTAAATATTTGTACAACTATAAAAAATTATTGGTTATTGAAAATTGAACGAGTAGTGTTGCACTAACAATTGTGTATCGATGAATAACAAAGGACATACAAATATTTGGCTCTTAACTTTCTAACATCTATAAACAATTATTAGGTCTTTAATATTTACCGATTAGTTTTTATCAAACATTTGTGCAGTAATTAAATAAAAATAACACACAAATGATTTCCTTAAACATTTGTACAACTATAAACAATCATTGGTTATTGAGTGTTGAGCGAGTATACAGGTATACTAATGTAATAGCAATTATTGTGAATCAATAAAAAAAAATTTAAAAGGTAGGTATTTTACTTATATAATATATACTACTACTTTATAATTTATACTAGCTAATTAGCTATAATAGTATAATAGTATAATTATATTTACTATATATAATTAATTCATGTTAACTGCGTTTGGTTAATAATTAAATTTTAGTATTTTTAATAGATTAATATAATAATAACTATTATAATAGTTGGCCACCGAACTAAATACTACTCCATGTACGAGTGCTGCGAGTTGTACTCCCTGAGCAATAATGGCTGAGATCAAAGGAAGATTTTAAAGAACAAAAACATATTACATACATACACAATCAGTAGAAGATATAAATGCTAAAAAAAGAAATTACATCCTCAAGTTCACCTATATTCAACGAAAAAACAAGAACACAAAATAATACGTTAAAAAGCTAAGTACAAATTTAGCGAATTCAATGAAAATATGACTTGTGAACTATAAAAGGAAACGATAATTTTCTGAATGGTAAATTTCATTATTTTTATAAATAATGAAATGAATATAAAACTAATAATAATTTAAGTAAGTACATACGTAAGTACTATACGTATAGTGATAACAATAATTAATAAATGTGCACAAATATGTATATTAATACTAGGTGATCCCGTGCACTTTGTTGCCCGTAAAAAGGTATCTATTAAAAAAATTATGATTGTTCAACTTCCTTTCGGGTGTTGCAGAAAGTGGCAAGTGAAACTCAGCCACCCTGGTAGCCGGTAGGCAATCGCGACTAACGGTTGGTATAGCCATCCCGAGCACAATTTCTCCCACTCTCGTAATCGATTGTGCACGACGGTCGCCTTATACAAACTGCCCGAAAATTAGTATACACTGATTTGAAAATAATTGTTCAAAAACGTGAGCATGGAAAAGTAAGTAGAGTAAAAGAGTAAATACGTATATTATAGTGGTAGGTACTTGGTACCACGGTATATTATAGAGGTATTAACACGGCGTACGTTTTGTGTCTGCCAAAATGTATTTAATTGATTAACGAATCAACAGGGCGCGTTGTAGTCTTTTACCCCTATATTATTTCGCGATGTATTATTATTATAACCATCATCAATTATCTTACAATTATCTTTATTTAATTAGTAATAATCAAGTGGTAGTTACTTCAAATTTCATATTTAATTTACTTTTGTATTAAAAAAAAAAATATAAATTGCAAATTGATGTAACAATGGTGAAATGTTTTATTGTCAATTGTAAAACAGAGTATGCTTCTAATAAAGACAAGGTGTGTATATTTATATTTAATTTTTTCTTGTTCCTATTTAACTTGTAAATATGTAAGACTTCTAACTTTTTATTGATTTGTATTAGTTTTCTTTATTTGGAGTTCCTAAAGATCCACTCATGTTTGCAAAATGGAAGTATATTATACCGAAACGTGAATGTGAGTTGATCACAAATTCAGCTGTTTGCTCCAAGCATTTTGAACCAAGTCAAATTATCAGAGAATGGACTTCAGGACACATAAAGGTAATTTAAGCATTTAGAGTACATTTACTTAACAATATTACTTGTAAGTAAAATTACCCATAAAAATGTGTTTGTGATTTGTGAATACCTAAAAAAGTCAATGTAAAATATTTAGATAGTATGTATTTTTTTTTTTTTTTTTTAAAGAGTATTTATTTTACACAATGTTTTGTTTTTATAGTATCCATTGAAAAAACCAAGGTTAAAAGAAGGGGCGATTCCAACAATATTTCCTGATATACCAAAGTCATGCTTGAAAAGTATACCTAAGGCAAGGAAAAGTCTTAAAAAGCGTTTGTTAGCATGTGATGCTCAAATAATTCAAAGTAGGTACGTTAAGTAAATAATATTTTGATCATGTTTATAAAATTAGAGCTGTAAAGTATTTAACTAAAAGTATTCATATATTATTGCTTAAGCAGAGTAAAAATTTAACTACTAAATAATAAATAATATAATATATGAGAAAATATGAATATACATACTTAATTTGGTATTTGCTGAATAGAAACTTTAAAGTTTTGATTTGAGCTTTTCCATTAATTGTATTTCGATTCTCTTACATAAATGTTACAAGCAATTATTTGGTAGTATTTTAACTTTTAAGTAATTGTATAGGTAAATTTTCAGATAACTTTGCAAAAATATATTTAATTTTTAATTTGTTGTATTTACTTTATGCTTTTTATTGTATGTTTTCATTTTTCAATTATTAAAAAAATGTATTTGTTATTACTCTGCTTGTTCAAGTGTTACATAATATAAAGTAGGTGCATATGTAATAAGTAAATATTTTTTGTATAGTTATGTATAGTATATCATAATATATACTATATACCTATCATATAATTATTAAATTGATATAAATATTGATGAATTGATGGTTTATAACTTTTATAACTTTAAGGTTCAGATCAAACTACCTGTGAAATTTTATTTGATTGTTACGTACCTACGTATAAATTAATTATGTATAAACTATGTACAGCGTATCGCATGTTCTTAGCAATATCTAACGAATGTAACTAATAAGACAATAATTAGTATATTATAACACGCGGAGGTCGTTGCAAAAGCATAGTATGAAACAATCAAACCATAAAAGCGTCGTCACACGTATCTCCTCGGGAAAGTCAACACTCATACGAAGGATGCGAGTCGTCCAGCATACCAAGTCGAGACCCGGACTCTGTCTCATGACCGGATTTAGCCACTACAACGACCACCCACTCCAAAGGACCCGATCATATATATACGAGCCCATGACAAGAGCTCGTCAGACGGTTTAGGGACACATAAGACACTTAGAGGCAGGTTGTAACACCACTCACTGTCATATATTTATAATATTGTAATTTTGTACTTGTTAATAAACACTCAAATATAACATAATACATCAAGTGTTCATCTCTGCGTTGGTGTATGTATCGACGTCAGTTGGGACGTAACATGACTGTGAACTTGAGACTCCTACAGTGACTCAGAACATAAATCAATTTAGTGCTTGGAATTCAGTTGAAATGTTGGAGTTTCCGAATTTATCATGGTCTTTGTTTAATATACAAAATTTTAAAATAATTGCTTCTGTAGAAATGTCATTACATTCAGATCCTGAAACGATCATATTTAAAGAAGTTCGTATAATCGAGTCAAATAACTTAATTCAGAGTTTGATTTTTGGGAAAGTGTATGCATCATTTGTCAACCTTGTTTTAATTTGGAGAAAGCTCTCAAGACTCGAAAATCTCGTTTTCAAATTTCTAACAGTAAACCAAAAATTTCCACTTTATTAAGTCTTAGTAAAAATTACTTTTGAAGCGTAAATTAGATAATTCAAACAAAGTAAAATTAAGACTCTTGTACAAAAATAAACAGTTGAAAAATACTTTGCACACACTCCATAAACAGTTAACTGACATTTCTGAAAATACTGTGGATGATCATATAAAACGTCTGAAATTGCCCTACTCTCAAGCAATGGCAATAAGAGAATGTATGTGCATTGGAAAATATAATGCAAAAACAAGTCAAAGATATTCAAATGATTGGCTCTTGACTTGTATTCTCTTACATATACGTGGTCCTGCTTTGTACAAATATATATTAAATAACAAAATATTACCTCTCCCTTGTAGTCAAACCATAAAAAGGCAACTTAGTCGTGTGAAACTTAGCTGTGGTTTTGACGAACAATTTTTTGAAGCATTTAAAAAGAAAATTGAGGAAAAATCTGAACAGAAACATGGCATATTAATATTTGATGAGATGAGTGTCCGTAAGTCATTAAAATTGGATCCCAAAAGTTTAAGATATCAAGGCGTGGTTGATTTTGGTGATGATAATGTATACAGTACCGATAATAATTCATTAGCTGACCACTCTCTAGTATTTGGATTTTCCTCCCTCTATGAAAACAATTTTCAGCCAATTGAATGTTTTGCAGCAAAAGGTGCAACTACTGGAGTTATTCTTACCAAACTAATTATCCAAGCTATTCTTCTATTCTTATGTTAGAATATGCAGGTGCAAAAATAACTGCCTTAGTGTGTGATGGTGCTAAACCAAATAGACGCATGTGGCAAGAGTTTGGTATATCAGGGGAGCTCGGCAAAATGAAAAATTCATTTAAAAAACCCTATGATGACTCAAGAAAAATATTTGTCCTTTCAGATGTTCCACATTTATTTAAATGTGTTAGAAATCGTCTTATATCTAATGAACTTATGGTATGAATTAAGTTTCAAACCATACATTTTTAATTTGAAAGGTGCAGTAACCATAGCATTTTATTTATCCTTTAGACAAGTTTTGGTTTAGTTCGTTGGAGACATATCGTTGTGTTACATAAAGAGGATAAAAAAAATCTGGGTAATATAAGGATCTGTCCAAAATTAACAGAATCCCATGTATATTCATATTCTTTTGAAAAAATGAGAGTTTCATTGATGACCCAAGTAATGTTACACTATTTACTATATTGAATCTTTTGCTATTTCACTTATTTTTTAAATATATATAAAATACTTGATATTTTCTAGGTTTTTAGCAAATCTGTTAGTGTTGGACTCAATCTGTATAGAGAAAGACTAGTTGAAGAGTTAGAAGATAGTGAACCTACATCAACATTGTATTGCACATGAACAATTTATTTGATAGCTTGAACAGAAAATATCCAGGAGAAGGAATCAAATCTAATAGTCCAGATATTAAAGTGAGTCTCAATGAAACTAACAATGTTAGCATAAAATATTTTTTTAACTGTTTTTATTACTACAGGTTATTAAAAATGGAATAGAGTGGCTTGATTCATGGGAAATAGATATGTCAAGTGGTAAAATACCTAAAGAAAGTTTTTTAACAAAAGAAACTTCCGAAGGCCTTCGTGTGACTTTATATTCTACAATTGATCTTATAGAATACCTCATTAGTATAGGTTTTGATTATGTATTAACTGCAAAGGCAAACCAAGACCGATTAGAGGTAAGCTCAATACATAGAGAGGTAAGCTATAGGTATATATAGAGGTAAGTTTAATAAATTCATAATTACACATGTTATAATAATTTTCATTTGAATATTTAAATATTTAGATTTTTTGAGAATTTTTTCAATGAAAATTTATTTTTCTGTAAGCTTAAGGGCTAAATTTTTTTTAGTTATTTTATATGCTATATGACTATACAGGGTGATTCTTTTATCGTTGAACACTCATTATCTCGAAAAGTATTAACTTTTTTAGATTTTTTTTTTTTTTAAATTTTAGTTTCATGTATTTCTACATTTGTATAAATGTTTTATATTTTTCACCCTTATATTAATTAGGTAAACTACTATCAACTTTTGATTTTCAAATGGTAACCTATACTTAAAATTTCATAAATTAATAATGCTATTTTTTTATGAATTATCACGTTTAAATTTTCATTTTTCGTTAATCCGTTGATGAGATATTGTTCTTCAAAGTTGAGGGAGGTATTTGTGTGTAAAGTAAATATTGTGTTGTATCTCGTCAGTAGATACCGCAGTTATTACGATTTTTATGCCCCAGGGCAAAAGGTATTACATTTTAAAATCAATTCAAGTAGGCGCAGTAAGGTTGAATTGTGCCCCTAAATGTATTGTATAATATCCATTTGCTTGGGTGTCCGCCGTTCGCCCCACGGAAGGTGATTTCGCCACTGGTCATAATAATACTTATCGTTTATAAAGACCAGAAGTTAAAAGTAATAAATTCCTTATCGTTTGAACCCAAGGTATATAGTGATAATCATTTGTACTTACTCGCTTCCG
>NC_042493.1:39011357-39012436 GCF_005508785.2 Acyrthosiphon pisum | reverse complement strand
TAGTAGTATAAGGGTATTCATTTTTAAAAATGTCCAGAAAAGTGTGTATAATTAGTTGCAAAAGTTTTGATGGGGAATGCAGCTTTTTTAGTATTCCTAAGGCATAGTTTTCTTCTTGGACAGAAATTATTAAATCAATTAATGGATGCGATACCAAAATTAAGTTTATTTGTGAAAAACATTTTCTCCCTAAAGATATAGTAAAAACTTATGCTGGTGTTGAGGTATTGTACATAATACATATTATAATTAGAGTAAAAATTAATTAAATTTTAAAATAAACAATATTTTAAAAACATAGTTGGTAAAATTTAAGAGGATGTCAGCGCAATTTTGTTTTCTCTCTCTCTGGCCCACATGCAACATAAACAAAACCCAATTTTGCAGAATCATTTTTTTTTATGTTTTAAGCAATGTTAGAGTAAAATCACCCATTACAAAAACGATAGAGAATAATATTTTTGAAGGTATGACATATTCGGTTTGTCTAAATATTGTCTCAAAACAAATTAAACATCATTTAAATTTACACAATTTTTTTGTTTATTTATAATATAAAGAATATGAAATATATATTTACTATAAAGTATAATTACTTTAAAATTTTAATTTTAAAAATATTTTGTAAAACAACGGTCCACCGTCCACGATGTACCTATTACCTACGATACTACAATAGTTACAAAAAACAACACAAGGATCGCCCCAATCCGATAAATTCCACCTCTTAGAAAACCACGTATTAAAACTTGACCGCACCGCTACCATCCGCCAGCCCAACCGTTACCAGTCCATATTATCTTAGTTCATGCTATTATCTATGTTATAACATCAAATATTTTTCCAATTATTTCCCGTGTGATAAGTTTGCATGGCACATCTATTATCTATGCTAGAGACTGATAGTGCCTACTATCTTATATTGTGCTCTCTGCAATAATTGCAGCTGACATCGTGGTTCCGTGGTTATATGATATGAAAGTATACCTTATACTGGGTTAACGTTAATCACATAAAAATACGTTAAGCCTTGTTCACACTACACCGTGTCGTGTAAAATAATCACGGTTACCACAGTT
>NC_042493.1:39010634-39011307 GCF_005508785.2 Acyrthosiphon pisum | reverse complement strand
CTCATGATCAAAGTCTTGTATAATGTTAATCCATTTATTAATGATTAACAGCATCCTTAGGAAATCTATGAAATTAAGTAAATACATTTTAAAATACCTAAATAAAATTACTTTTCTAATTTTTGTCTTTTATAATGATACTTGTTGCAGTGCCGTAGCTAGATACTTTAGACCATGAAGCAAACAATTATTTGGGGAGACCCTCCACAAAATCCATTTATAAACAGAAATTTTTAAAATTATAGACCTCAATAATTCCATAATCATAGTTTTAAATGTGACTACAAATATCTTGGATACCTATGAAATCTCGGACCTCCTTTTAAAGCTCGGCTTTTACATGCAAACACACAACAAGTATTAACCATTGTTATGTTTTTTTATAAATTACAGTAAACTAGAATCAGTAGAATACATTTCTGTTAAACTTCGTTCGACATAAATTAATTGTATGCGATAATTTTATAATTTTATCGCATGCGATAAATATGTCACATAATCTATAGCTCATTTCAAAAATTGGCCTCCTGTTTGTTTTGGAGTTTTATACTGGCGAAGAATGTTGTGGTGACCAGTGAGGACTAGATGATATGTATATTTAACCAAGCGTGCTTAATACAATAAGTCATTACTACTTACTAATTTTTATTAAGAGGACGCTACACCCCGCATT
>NC_042493.1:39006995-39007908 GCF_005508785.2 Acyrthosiphon pisum | reverse complement strand
TACATCAAAGTCCGTTGTATATAATGTATATTTGATTATATTTTGTTTTGTATTAAAAAGGTGAATGTAAATTATAAATAAGCAAATATCTATTTAAGCAATTGCACACTTATTATTTAAGTTTTTAATAAAAAAAATACAATGTCTTTATGAATGTATGATACATACTTGCAGGGTCGGACAGGGTACTAAGGGAAGACCAGCAAAAGTTTGAATGATCAATAACTAAAATAGACAATATTTTAATCCGCAATATTTGAAAAGGTGTTTATTAAAATCTCATTTCAATTGAATCTTCATTTTTGTATTCGATTTGATATATACCTATATATATTATATTAACTACATAACATAATGTATTTAGCTAAAAACAACAAGCAATATGTATTAAATGACCTATTGGTACATGAGCATAATCGCAACTAGGGTTAAAATTCTTTGGGGCTACAGCCCACCTAACAAATTTATTAATTTAAAATAATCTATAAGCAGCTTATATCTAAATAAATGAAGAATGTTTTTTGGAGGGGTCTGAATCGTAGTCAGGGGGGGGGGCTAAAGTCCCTCCCCTCTACTATAATTGCGCTTCTATATTTGGGCCCTATTTATTGGTTGCACACCCACCAATCTATACAAAGTTGCGGCACTGGATACACACATTACTATATACAAATAAAGTACTTGCCTATTATAACTGTACAATGCTGAAGGTTGGAAAATGATTTTTTTGCCTTTAAAACCTATAAAGGAGTAGTTTGCCAAAAAAATATCTGTAAATTATTTTTGAATTATTTTTCTTACGGACTCCGACAAACTGTCTCCCATCAACCGTGTTAACAAAACAATCTAGAAGATATTGTAATTAATAAAATAAGTAACTTGCAGTATATTATCATGTTGATTCAAAATATTT
>NC_042493.1:39004998-39006945 GCF_005508785.2 Acyrthosiphon pisum | reverse complement strand
CATCAACTGAAGAATACCAACCTCTTAATGTACTTGGATGAGACAAGATTTTAAATGTTTTACGTACATATTCGTACGCTGCAGGAGAATAAAAATTTAATGTCAAAGCAAATGACCGAATTTCTGGGGGCATAGTTCTTGAAGTTTTCATTTTCAATTGTCTCATTAAAATTTCAAACTCTACATTAGGAACTGTTTCCTAAAAATGAATAAACAAAACCAGACTCAAGTATAATATTATATTTATATTTAACGCACGATAATATAGTATAATATATAATAGATATTTATTTTTATATTATTATTGTTTTCTTCGTTTGATAATGTGAGACATGAGTATTCTTAAAATGTAACATTTAAATGCAAATTGAAATATCGTAAAATGGCGATACAAACTTCTGTTTTTCGAATGAACACCCCCTTTTTTTACTTTTAATTATTCAGCAAACGAGTTGTATGTTAAGTTTGAATTTTTATTTAGATACATACAGAAGTTTTTATCGCCATAGAATAATCATTAAGTAGTAGAAAAAATTCAAAAATTATATTTTGAAGAAGTATATTATTAAAGAAGAAAAGGGGGTGAGCATGTTTGGTGAATCACCCTATACAGTGTGTTCACGGAAATCAAGAACACAATCACTAATTACCCTGTAAACATATTTTAATACTGTTTATGGAATGTTGCAAGTACTAGCTCTTTATTGCAAGTCCTAGCTCGAACATGCAATGATTAGTTTAAAAAACAAATGATCAATGATATAGGTTTTTTCTAAAAGTTCATGTTTTTATAGTAATTTGTATCATGGTTGTCAAAAGTAAACAATAAGTGCCATTAAAAAAAAAGATAAAATGCCCATATACATTATAGTCCAATTGAATGTCCAATAAACAGATAAAAAATATTTACAGGGTAATGAGTGATAAAGTGTTCCTGGTTTCTGTGAACATACTATATTATCAATGCTAAGAACTTACTTTAAGCATTGTAAAGCAATTATCCGATATTTTGTTTGCATCTTTTAAATGCTCAATTAACTCCTGTAGATTTTTGATTTTATTCTTCAAATATAAGTTTTTATTCCTCAATTTTTTATTTTTCCGTTTCAATATTTGAACTTTATTTTGGCTAGAAATCCAATATTTTCTTCGGCTACTTGGAGTTGTCATTTCTGATTCTGATTTGAAATCCCCGAAAAAACATTTTCTTTTTCTAAAACAAAATTGAAAGTAAACTATTAATTTGATCATATAGAATACTACATTTCAGGCTATTATAATATTAACTACCGTGGTCTTTTAACAGGTGTCAATGGTAAGTCGAAATCTTGACTAACTGTATCATCTATATTTGAATCAATGACTTCGATATCGTTCATAGAATCCCCACAAGGAGTACCAGCTAAAAATAATAAGCAAAATATTTTTTTTTAATTACTATAGGTATATTATTTATAATAACTAAGTAAAATAAAAAAAACAATATAAAATTAATAAACTTACGTGCACTTTCAGAAATTGGATATGTTATACTCATTTCAATTATATCATCTACATTTAAATCAATGACTTCAATATCATTCATAGAAGCCATCAAAGCAGTACCAGCTACAAAAAAATAAAAAATATTATTTTTAAAATATCAATTATAGTTTTAATAATTATTAAATTAATAAACTTACGCGAATTGTCAGAAATGGCAGAAATCACAAAGTTTTTTTCAGAGACATTATCTGCATTCAAATCAATACCAAGAGTGACACAGGCTGGAAAAATACTAGGCACTGATGATTTTTTTAAAGTTTGTTTAGTGCCAGCAATGTTTAAAGTATAATCTGTTTCTACAAAATGATCACTACATATGACACTATTTGTAGATTTATACTTAAACTCATGATCAAAGATACTTGTATAATGTTAATCCATTTATTAAGATTAACAGCATCC
>NC_042493.1:38991466-39003848 GCF_005508785.2 Acyrthosiphon pisum | reverse complement strand
TGAAAATAACATGATTTTTGTATTAGTATACACACAATATTTTACTCGGAATTAAACTTGTTAAAAGTAGCCTCTTAATAACAATAATAATTGCTTAGGTATTTAAGATTGGTATATTTTGGGACGCATAAACGCATTTTTATTATTGTGTACCCATATATGCTTCGATCTCCGTCTAATCGTTAGTGAGAATGTGACTACTTCATGCACACGAGCGTGAGGTCCCTCTCTACATTTCTCCATACTTTATTTTTTTTTTATCTAAAAGACTTTTTGGTCGGATCAAAGCCCGAATTTTCATTTTACTTTAAATAGTGTTAGAAAGATGGATTTTAAAAATAACAAATATTGCGCATTATTCAAATGCATATTTTCACTTCTATATAATTATAATTTTGAAAATCAGACTGATCCTACCTACAAAACGTTGTCTTATTTTAAATTAAAAAAAAGGACGAAAACCAACTATTCTACAAGACGTGAGAGTTTTTCTTATAAGACGTGTTTTTCGAGTTAGTACCTACCTACTTATTTATTATAATTCAAAATCATAAAACTTCACTATCATTTTGTGTTTATTATAGAGACCAAATACTGTCGAAAATGGCTTGATATTGCGAATGGTTTTAAAACGAGATGAAATGAACCAAATTGTATCGGCTCATGGGATGGCAAACACATAGCATTGCAATCACCGATGAATAGTGGAACAGAATAACATAATTACCTATAAAGGTTTTTGTATTATTGTTTTGATAGCAGCATCCGATTCTAATTATAATATAATATACTAATATGGAATAATGTTGGTAGCCAGGGACGTATTTCTGACGGTGGTGTTTTTGATAAAATGAAATTCAAAAACTTAATGACATGTGGTCAACTTAAACTTCCTGACTTTCGACCTTTAAGAGGAAGGAGTAATCCGTTTCCGAATGTATTCATTGCAGATGATGCGTTTCCCATATCACACAATATTATGAAACCCTTCTCAGGCCACCACGAAAAAAGTTCTAAAGAAAGAATATGTAATTATAGATTTAGCCGTGGTAGGAGAGTCGTAGAAAATTTATTTGGTATATTGGCTTCAGTTTTTAGAATATTTCGTAAACCGATGTTAGTTGAACCAAACAAAGCAGAAATAATTACTTTAGCGTGCTTAACTAAATCTGCATAACTTTTTAAGAAATAATTCTCCTTCAAAGCAGTCGTACTGGCAAACTGGTATAGTTGATTTTGAAAATATTGATACAGGAGAAATATCACCAGGAATATGGAGAAGTGATCAAGTAGGATTAAATAGTTTTATGGGGTTAGATAGGGTAGGACGCAGACAAACTATTGAAGTACAAAGATCAGAGAAGAATTTAAAGAGTATTTTAATTCAAATGAAGAACGAGTTCCATGGCAAGATTTGTGTGCATAAAATATGTGTACTATAGTACGTATGTAAATTATTTATGTAATTGATAAAAGGTTATTTAATATTTAATTTGAATGGTGACAACATATCATGGTCACCAACCATAAAATATCTAGGCGTTATCCTAGATAAAAAATTAACTTGGAATTACAAGGTTACCAACGTCTCAAAATTCATTACTTCTTAATCAACCGTCAAACCACCTTAAGCTGGAATTGCTTCGTGCTTCTTTACAAGCAAATTCTAAGATCTTTAGTTCTCTATGCTGCCCTTATCTGGAGACAATGTGCCAAAACCCACATAAATAAGATCCAAGTTTTCCAATCTAGGATATTACGCACAATATCCAACGCACCTTGGTTCATCAGAAACGAAGCACTCCACACCGACTTCAAACTTCCATCAATCAAAGACTACAATATATATAAAATCTTACGATCAATTTTTTTGACCAGTAAACTAAACAACGCCAGTAGCGCGAAACATTTCAAACTCAGCGATAAGCCTACCCTCCGGCGTCTCAAGCGTGGACGTCCTATGACGCCCTATCTCAACTCCAATAATAATAATAAAAAAAAAAATAATAATAATAATATAATACTACACCTATACATTTTTAATTCATTTTATTGTATCATTATATATTATATATTCATCGATGTAAATACCTGATATTTGTTGTAAATATTTGTAATTAATTACCCCTATCAACTGTATAAATGTTAAATATTGTAACTATTTTATCAATAAGTTAGATAACCTTGTATGTCAAGAGCACTTTATAATTAATAAAAAAAAAAAAAAAAAATAATATTTAATTGTTATTTTTATATATGTAAGGTACTCATCGATTTAATATTTTGTATGTATGATTATACTTATACACTAATGTTTCTTATGATTATTTTAAATATTTTTGGTTAATAGATTATATTATATTATGTATTTTATTACTTATAATAACTAATACATTTATAATATGATACATGTTAATTTTACCAAAGGTTAGGTAAGTGAAATCATAACTATTTAAAACTAAATTAATTTATCAATTTTGTTTTTTGATATTTATTATTGTCAAATGTCAATAAATAGGTAGTAGATAATGCTTATAATATTATGCACATACAATATTGTTATGACTTGAGCAAAATATTAACTATTATTATTAAGTATCTACATCAAAGTCCGTTGTATATAATGTATATTTGATTATATTTTGTTTTGTATTAAAAAGGTGAATGTAAATTATAAATAAGCAAATATCTATTTAAGCAATTGCACACTTATTATTTAAGTTTTTAATAAAAAAAATACAATGTCTTTATGAATGTATGATACATACTTGCAGGGTCGGACAGGGTACTAAGGGAAGACCAGCAAAAGTTTGAATGATCAATAACTAAAATAGACAATATTTTAATCCGCAATATTTGAAAAGGTGTTTATTAAAATCTCATTTCAATTGAATCTTCATTTTTGTATTCGATTTGATATATACCTATATATATTATATTAACTACATAACATAATGTATTTAGCTAAAAACAACAAGCAATATGTATTAAATGACCTATTGGTACATGAGCATAATCGCAACTAGGGTTAAAATTCTTTGGGGCTACAGCCCACCTAACAAATTTATTAATTTAAAATAATCTATAGCAGCTTATATTCTAAATAAATGAAGATGTTTTTGAGGGGTCCTGAATCGTAGTCAGGGGGGGGGCTAAAGTCCCTCCCCTTCTACTATAATTGCGCTTCTATATTGGGCCCTATTTATTGGTTGCACACCCACCAATCTATACAAAGTTGCGGCACTGGATACACACATTACTATATACAAATAAAGTACTTGCCTATTATAACTGTACAATGCTGAAGGTTGGAAAATGATTTTTTTGCCTTTAAAACCTATAAAGGAGTAGTTTGCCAAAAAAATATCTGTAAATTATTTTTGAATTATTTTTCTTACGGACTCCGACAAACTGTCTCCCATCAACCGTGTTAACAAAACAATCTAGAAGATATTGTAATTAATAAAATAAGTAACTTGCAGTATATTATCATGTTGATTCAAAATATTTTAATTACCACATAAGCTTTATATTGTCGGTCTTTGGTTAATTTATCTTCAATTTTTTATTGGTCATCATTGTTATCAATGCATTATTGCTATTCAGCTTATCATTAATTGATTCTAATAATGTGTAAAAAGAATCAAGACGTTTGTTGACAGATTCAATTTCGTACTTCATATTAGTCATAGATCTAGATATAAACTTTTTGAATCCTAAACAAAATGTTTAAGTAATAGGCAGTGGCGCCGAACCTATAACCCAAGAGGGGCGACCGCCCCCCCTTTTTTTCGGTGGGTGGGGTCGTAGGGGTCTGTGGGTGCCCCAGCAAACTACTTATGAATTATGTTCGTAATAAGCTATTAATGTATACATATGCAGCACTAAAGCAAGCGTAAACTTTGGTCCGTATAACTTTTTACTTGCCCCCCCTTTTAAAATATAGTTCGGCGCCACTGGTAATAGGTAATACTAAAATAAAATGTTCAAAACAACATTTTTATATTTACCTTGGTCATCATCATATTCAAAATTAGATGCCTGATGACGTTTGTCTTTATTTTGAAATGGTTCAGTTAACTGAGCTTTTGGTTTAGACTGATACGATCTTGATGATTCACGTGAGTGGTTTACATAATATGTTGGTGTTGCTTGATGCTGCGATAGTTTGGAAGTTGAACTTTGGTCATGAGTTGTAAATGATCCAGTTTTGCGAAAGACTTTCAATTTTTTGTTTTTTGATGAACTAGATGAAATCTCACGAGTAAAATCATCATTTGGAAAAGCTTTTAGGCTAGAGTTATAGTGAGTTAAGATCACACACTACTTTATGTGCTAAATAACGAATAAGATCATAAGATAAAAATATACTATACAATAATCATGCTTACACGTTTTAAAACAAAAAACAAATTAGTAAATACATAATAGTAATATTTTAGATTTTTAATTAAATTATATTTATTTTTAGGAGATTTGTTTAAATCTTGTTTGTATAATATTGTACGTATACATTATAAATACTATTGTAAAGACCTTTTTGGAGTCAAAATCATAAGTATGTGGTTTTTGGATACAACAATTTTAAATTTTTATGCGGTTTAGCCTATCGAAAGTGTGCAGTTTTAGGAGTCAACGAATAAAAGATAAGAATAATAGTGATGAATGTTTCAAAGCACTTTTGAAAACTACGTAGTTGACATTAAAGCTGATGATTGATGACTATTCTACTTTGGGGAAATTTGCATTATGGAAAGAACAAATAAAAACCAAACCCATAAAAAATGTTCTAACTTGCTATGAAAACATATTATAGGTATTCTTCAATATACAGACTTTTAATCATGTTATCTTCTTTACCAGTTACTACTGAAACTAGTGTAAGATCATTTTCGACACTTTGGTGGTTGAAATCATATCTGAGGAATACAATAAGTGAAAATCGACTTAATGAGTTAACATATTATACTGAACATTCACCGTGACATGGAAGTATCTGTTGGAGAAGTTATAGACAATATGGCTAGAAAGAATCGCCGCATTAGACTGATATGAATACTATTGTTTACCTACTATTTGCATTGAATCGTGGACATTTACCCCCGACTGTTTTCGATATAGTAGGACATTTCCCACCTATATATTTTTGATGTGGACATTTTCCACCCATTTTTTTTTTAAAGTTTATACTATAGTTTTATTTTGTGTAAAATTTAAATAAAATTATTATAATAATATTTAAATTTACCTTAAACTACCTAGCTCGATTTAATGAGTACAATTTAAAAAAAGTTTTTATACCAAATATTATAATAGCAGAGCTGCCACTAAGTCACTTTTTCAACTAAAAGTAATTTTTTTATTAAGTCTGAAAATCCCCTTTTTTTCATTAAGTCACCTTTAGTCACTTTTTTAAAAATGATTGATAGTTTTCTCAAAACCCGCGTATTTTGTAATTTTGTATAAATCTATACAATTAAATCAAGATATTGATAAAATAAGTTATATAATATGAATACTATGTTGTATACTAAACTGATAATGTTTATATTTTGGTAATCGGAAAAAAAAAGTCCCGGTAAAAGTCCTAGTAAAAAGTCCCACACTAGGAAAAAAATCAAAAAAATATTTTACCGAGGCGACAATCTTATTTAGGACACGTTTTTTTACTCGTTCGAAAATGTATTGTATGAGAAACGTACTCACACTACACATGGTCCTGACATGAACTATTTAGCCCTAGTGTCTTTAAAGCAGAGTATTTTACGAAGGTGCGTGGAAGAATTTACTCAACTTCGGGTGATTTATGAAGAAGAGACATCAAGGTAGGTAGTAATTTTGTCTTTTCGTTTAACAATTATGAAGTGGCAGAAGCAGTACTTTTACTTTTAAAAAAATGTTGCACATATTTATTTATTTTTTTTTATCTTACACATCAACTGTTTAGAACACAAGGGTTAGGAACATGGTCTAGAGTAAACTTCTCTTTTGAGAACCATGGAAAGGGCTAGAGCTGCAACACGACCAAAAATACCACGTGATCTGATGCAGTGGCGTAGCCAGGATTATGGAGTGGGGGGTGTTTTAAGTATAGATTAAAACCAAGTTTTTACAGTTTTCGTATATAAATAAATTTAGGGTTCAGGACTTGACTTGTTGCACTAAAAATTATCGAAATATGCAGTTAAAATTCTCAAAATATGCTTAAATATATTATGTAAACCTGATAAATAAATACCTAACAACTTAATTTTAAAAATACTGGCCTACAATACTAGGTTAATAAATAAGTAATAACGAATAACATGATATGCGAACACCGTGATAAACGAATACGTCTCTACTGATGTTCGTTTCTTCGTACAATCTACAATATAGATGTCAATTATAGTTTAAACACAGGATTGTCACAAAGAGACTTATGAAATCTTACATATGCAAACATAGGGCCAACTGTAGCTAAGCTCCACCAACAACTTTAACAGCCCTCCGACCTTTTTACTTAAAAATTTATTTAAAATTTACTTGATTTTTTAAGCTTATTCAATTTTATAATAGTATGGTATTAGGCTTCGGCCTCCCCAAATCTCAAAATTATCGTCTATTGTACCTAACCAAACATAATATTTTTTAATGTTATCCAAATATAATTGTATGTACATTTAAGTTAAAAAATACACAAATATGCAAATTAAAACTATGTATTTAATTTCGCCATTTCATAAGACAATTCTCTCCTTGCCCTGAGGTATCTATTTTTGGTATCCAAATTCCTACTTCTTCTACAGTCAAATATCTAGGACTTACACTAATTGATCGCAGACTTACCTGGGCTCCCCACCTTAGATTTAAAAGACAATATTTAAACCTACGGCTACGCCTGTTAAAAACTTTTTGCAATAACAATAAATACTACACACACATTAAAACTAAGCTCCTAATTTACAAATCACTAATTAAGCCCATCTGGACATATGGCATACAACTCTGGAGTAATGCAAAAATATCCAACATCAAAAAAATACAAACCTTCCAAAACATAGCGCTAAGGAAACTACTTAATACTCCACCTTATGTCTCCAACCTTTCCATTCAGCAAGATCTCAGGATGAACTCCGTCAAAGATGAAGCAAAACTCCACTATAAGCGGTTTCACAGTAGGTCACTTAACCATTCTAACCCTCTAATAAAAAATTTAGCAGTCCTTTCGATTCCAGGAAACCCCGTCAGACGTCTCAAACGTAATTGGTGTCGTGACCTGCTGGATGCTTGAATCCTAGACCAAATCATCCTACTAAACTCTAAACAAAATAGGTAGTGTCATCATTGGGTGGCTTCTTCCGTCATATTACTCATGTTTTTATTACTCTTATCTAATTTGCTTATTGTTCTCTGAATAGATTGTAAATATCTTGTAAAAATAAAAAAATAAAAAATTTCATAAGACAAATGTATATAACTTGCAAGCAGTCCCGAACCCTATGAAAATATATTTATTATGTGGGAAAATGTCAATGGAGGGGGTTTAAACACCCAAAACCCCCCCCTGGCTACGCCACTGATCTGATGGAATACGCAGGTAATCTGGTAGATGCTCGCTACGTTCATCTATTCAGAACTGCTAATGGACGAGAAATGTTCAGAGGGTTTGTCATGGGTCCTCCTGACGCTGGATCAGCAGTCGTTTTATATCTCCATCCCTGAAAAAGTAATTAATTTTAACTGTCAAGAACACAATGTTAGAATATAAATCTCGGTATATATCTTAATTCAAACAATTTTTAGCCTATTGACTTCTGCTCGAGAACTCCATATAGATTCCACATTTAAAAGCAGGCCCCTTGTTCCACAAACCGAACAACTGTTGATATTTATGGCCATGTACATGGACCAGGTAAACTTTGTTTAAACGTTAATACATAACTAATGCTATATTTTAATACATTATACCAATTTTATATAAACTAATTACCTAACTATTTTATTTATTTTAACAGGCATTTCCCGTTGCATACGCATTAATGACCCGAAAAACTCAAATGGCGTACACAAGTGTATTGGACCGTATTAAGACTTGTGTTCCGGGTATAAGTGCAAGTAAAATTGTCACTGACTACGAAGTAGGGTTGAGCAATACGTTGACCAACGTTTTTTCCGGAGTCAGATTGCAGAAATGCTGGTTCCATATAGCCCAAGTATGGTTTCCTAAAAAATGTAACAATTTTAATTCTGTAAGATAAAATTTAGATATTTTGATTTGTGGAATTGTGCAGTTTAATGATTAAATAATATTAAAATTAAAACAAGTTTCTTAAACACTTAATTTTATATAAATAGGCACTCGAAAAGAATGCAAAAGAGTTTGGCATACGGAGACAAGTATACAGGACTGAAAATGCACTGCATACTATGATTCGTATGTCGAAAGCTCTGGCACTTTAGCCAGCAAACATGATAATTGAAGGCCTTGAAGTGGTGGTCAACGAGGCGAGGCTTTCTCCCAATACTGAGGTTGCTGAAAGATACATTACATATTTTAGAAATCAGTGGATGGAACGTGAGTTATTCTAAAAGAATTAGTTTTACTTACCTATAATTTTATTTTTAAAATTTGTTTAATAATTAAAACTGTTTAAATAGGTAGTACATATCAGATTATTAAGATCATTATTAACATTTTAGACTTACGAATAGAATTCCAAAATTCAATTTTTATAATAGCCATTTATTTTACAGATAGTAAACATTTCAATTTTCATATTTCAATAATAAATTATTATAAAAGTTGATTTTTAATATCTATTTAGTCACAATTTATTCTTTTAATGAACCCTTATAAATTAATGAATATATTGAGATTACTAAGTATCTAATTTTAAAAGTTAAATCATAAGTAATTAAATAAAAATAAATCGTAACTTTGTTTTTTCTGTAAGTTTAAGTGTTCATATTCAGTCAAACCAGTTACAGATTTTTTTTTTAACAAAATTACAAAAATTAAACACAATATTTATAACCGTACCTTAAGTAGTCTTTATCCATAATAATATTAATTAACATTAGGTGTTGGACCGGAAAACTTTTGTGTACATGGCATGCCAAGAAGAACTAACAACGACCAGGAGATATTTCACCGCCATTTAAACACTATCATGAATAGTCCACGTCCTGGTATTTGGCATTTTACAAGTAAGTTAAATTTAACATCACTAAAATAATGAAATCAACATATTTACATTAATAAAAGTTAGATTTTAATATTTTATATGCATAATCATTATTTTTACTACCACAAAAAAATATTTTCAATTTAAAAAATGTTTTTGTTTTTATTAAATACGTTAGTTTTTAAAAAGTCTTGGTAAATTTTTATAACTTTAAACTTTTTATATAACTTATCTGGTAGATGCGATTGACAAAAACCACACTATATTCTTAAAATATTATGATTATGTTCAATAATGTACTTTATTCTTCCTTAATTGTTGAGTATTTTTCCAAACCAATGAAGTCATATACATACTCTTCATCCACTCTAGTTTCTAACTAATGCAATAAATTATAATACTTTAATGAATAATATCAATAGAAACATTAGTAAAAATTGAACAAGAATATGGCACAAGATATGAGAGAATGCAAAGCAGACCAGCTCTAAGAGCCCGATGTCGGGCTTATGTTCAAATCAACAAAAAAAAAAATCAGTGAAGCCACTGAACGGTTGGCCCAGGGCAGGATTTCTGTTAGAGAATTTCTCCTCTACACTGGGCATTTGGCTTATGATGCAGGTATGAAATATACATATAAAATAAATAAACAATAATTAGTTATCTTCAAGTGACTGTAAATAAAAGAAATAATTTTGCGTAACATACAATATTTACATTAAAAAATTGTATTTCTAGAACGAAGACGTGGAGTTGGGAACGTTAGAATTATTCCACCCCAAATCGTGGAAACTATTGAAGGTTAATAAAAAAATAACTAAAATATTCTCAGTTCAATGTTTACAATGATAACATGCAATTATCTAATTATTATTTTGTTTAAATAACATTTCAGAACACATTCCTACTGAAAATGTGGAAGACAACGTTGTTGGAGGTTTGATTTTTATCAAATTTAAAATATTTGAGCTCAAAATAATACCATTGAAGTACTTACAAATATATATTTGTTAACTGTTTCAATTGTTAACTGTAGGAATAAAAAGACTTGGTGTTCAAATACAAAACCAACCACACATAGGTATCTTCTGATTTTCATTTCTTTGTACAATCTAGAATCTAGGCGACAAATTAGTTTTACCACAGTTTTATCACAAAAGAGACTCATAAAATTGTACGCGCCTACCTGCCTACTAAACGCACAAATAGGCAGAGGGTATTTGGGGGCCAAGCTACCACCATCAATTTGAACAGCCCTCCGAAATATTTTCTAGATTTTTTTTAAGCTTATTTAATATTATAATAGTAGGACTTTTCAGCCTTCAGCCTCACCAAATCTCAAGCGCTATTTGCGCCTATACTATCTACCCAAACCAAATTTATTTTAATAAATATTTTTGAATGTTATCCAAATAAGATTTTTCCGACCATTCTAAGTGCACTAAAAAAAAAAAAAAAATGCGAAATATTTACAATTATGCTAAGAATTGCTCAAATATGCACAGGGACCCACATGAAAATACGTCAAATGCCTACCTGTTCCTATTACAAGCATTGTATATTAATTTGTTGTATTAAATGTATTGGATGTTAGTAACAATGCTCGAATTGGGGGGGTGCGCAGGGGGACGGAGCTCCACTACTATTTTGATTTTTTTTTTTGCGTACCCCTACTATTTTTTGTATGGTTTGTGTTGAATAATTGCGCCCTCGGAACGCAGTTTTTAAATTGTTAGATTGAGCTCCTCTACTTATTTGTTCCCAATTCGAGCACTGACTGTATTGGAAAGATTCTAAAAATTAAGAGATACCATACAAATATTTTTAGAGTCTAAAGAACAAGACGTCAGCGTTTTATCGGATCCAATGTGGTTACAAGACCTATTCTTTATGGTCGATATAACGAAGCATTTATCGAATTTAAATTAAAATTACAAGGGAAAAATAAATTATAACAGCCATTAATGACCATGTTAAGGCTTTCAAATGTAAATTAGATCTATTTAAAACGGGAGGCGTTCAAAATCCCGACAATGATAATCCCGAATGTTCAAAAACCCGAAACCAAAATCCCGACAGTCTAAAATACCGACCATTTGAAATATCGACAAAATAAAATTATTTTATTTTATCTTATAAAAGTTTAATTTAGTACCTATATTATCTAAAACGCTCAATTATTTGTCCCAAGTCTCAGTGAATGATTGAACATTTCAAATGAACAAACGTATTTTTGCGTGTTAATTGTATAGTACCTTTGTTTTAAATATAAGTTAGGAGTTTTTTATTATGAGTGAAATATGTTAAATTATCCCATCTCAAAAAGGAAATGCCAAAATATGTGTCAAGGGATATTTAATGACAAAAGACAAGAATCGAGAGGACATATTATATTATTGGTGCTGTGAAAAAATAAAATTAATGGCCTGCACAGGTAAGTTATTATTTCATTAACCGGAAAGACAAATTAATAGTTTATAGATTATATAAATTGGTTATATGACATAAGCGCCAAAGGTACAAAAATGACATATCATTTTCGCCAAAATAAATATTTTATATAAGTAGTTTTTCAAAATTGATATATCTTATAAAAATTATATTATATGTATACTATATTATATTAATATTATTTTATATAAATAGTTATTTGAAAATTGCTCTTATAAAAATTATATTATGTTATAAAATTAATAAATCATAAATTATGATACATAACATTTTTATTTTGGTTCGTAACACCTTTATTCGTAACAGTTTTTGTGAATTTATAACAATTTTAGTTAATTTGTTGTAATTTAAAAATATTATTCGTGGGTATTTGATATTATATATACGTTATAGACGTTTATGGGTGTCAACATTCCTTATCGATACTACCGTACCGATAAATTGCGATATGAAATAAGGTGATTGACGTGTACCGTATACGTTATTATTTCGTGTACATTGTCATTGTGTGGTACCGTTTATCCAAAAAATATATGTACCTATAGTAAGTTTCATTTGGGACATACTATTATGTTAATTGATAAATTAACAAATTTCAGTGGACTCGATATTTTAACTCACATTTTAATATAAATAATAATAACAATAGAAGTAATAATTAAAAATTATTTTTATTTTTGCGTTTCATTCATAGGATGTGCAACCACTATACTTATCAACGAAAAACGTTTATCACGTAAATTTTCTGATCATAATCATGCACC
>NC_042493.1:38974219-38991416 GCF_005508785.2 Acyrthosiphon pisum | reverse complement strand
TTTACTTGTACCGTTGAAGGAAACGGATACCATTCGTTACAATCATACAGACATGAATTTCAAAGTTATGGAGAGCTAAATACAATCTCAACTATTAAAAGTTATTCGTTCAGACGTAAAAACATATTATATAAGTAAAAGTAAAAACAAATTAAAAAAAGTTACATAATATCATAGTCTATATATATAAGAATCTAACTTGATTTCGGAGAAGAAGGAAACCTGTTTGTTTGTTTATTTATTATTATTATTATTAATTATTTATTTATTTGTTTGCACTTGTATTTTTCCATTTGAAATATATATTAAATAATTTATTGTTGCTTAAATTTTTTTAATAATAAAAAGAATAAAATTTACCACTCCAGTGGTTGAATTCAAAATGTAGGATATATAATTTTCAGAGATTAGCAATAACTAAAACTACAATATGTAATTATATTATATTATTATTTATTTGTATAGCCAAAATATGTATAGTCATATGTTTTTAAATTAACAGATTTAAAACAATTATTTCTTCCGGAAGAAAGTCGGGCAGCTAGTATAACATAAAATGAATATATTAAAACAAATGAATACAAAAATAACAAATCCATTTTATGATAATAATTGGCAGTTAAATAAAACATATAAAAAGGTTAAATAATAATGCAATGTCAACTATATAATAGACATATAGATACATAGATTGTTATTAAAATAGCAAATTGTGTTTAAAAGTAAAAACAAATTTAAAAAGTTACATAATATCATATCATAGTATAAAAGTTACTCATACAGACATTAATAACAAATACAGATATTAATTACAAATTACCAGACATTCTCAGTGATGATAGGTAAAATACAGTAATATTAGCTTATATTTTCGAACTTTGTCAAAAAGTAGGTAATAATAAACATAACAATATAATCTACTTCTACTAACAGATATGACGTGATTTAAACTAATATAAAAAAATTGTTTTTTTGTTTTAAACATCAAAAAAAATATTAATTGTTTAAAACATTTTTTTAATAAATGAAACTTGTAAAATTAACTTTTAATTTTATCACCAAAGGAATAGAATAGTAAATAGTTTAGTACTTAAACTTTTAAGTATAATATTTCCAAATAGTCTTGGGTAATAATGGAATAAACTAGTAGGATAAAAAAGTATGTTCAGACCGCTGACCCTCCTGACCCTTCAGACCCTCCTGACCCTCAGACCCACACCCGCCGATCGCGTACGTACGCGGCATATATTTTATCTGTTATCATTTGTTATCATATATTTTTACTATATTTTATCAGTTATCATTTGTTATCATATATTTTTACCGCACCCGCCGATCGCGTACGTACGCGGCATATATTTTATCTGTTATCATTTGTTATCATATATTTTTACTATATTTTATCAGTTATCATTTGTTATCATATATTTTTACCGCACCCACCGATCGCGTACGTACGCGGTATATATTTTATCAGTTATCATTTGTTATCATATATTTTTACCACGCCGCTCGATCATGGACTTAATCAACATCGTTCACGTTATCAACATATATTTTTATCACACACATTGAAATTATATATTATTGTAATCATATATTTTTACACCAAATATTTTATTATTGTTATCACATTACTACCGGCATAATATATTTTATCAGTTATCATTTGTTATCAACATATATTTTGACGGCTCGTGCGAGTCCTTTATACATAGCTAGGCGGGACATATTTGTTGTGCGCATGCGTTAATAAAATACGCCGTATAGGGGTAGATTTATTGTGCGCATGCGCACAACAAATCTGCTCCACCTAGCTATGTATAAAGGACTCGCACGAGCCGTCAAAATATATGTTGATAACAAATGATAACTGATAAAATATATTATGCCGGTAGTAATGTGATAACAATAATAAAATATTTGGTGTAAAAATATATGATTACAATAATATATAATTTCAATGTGTGTGATAAAAATATATGTTGATAACGTGAACGATGTTGATTAAGTCCATGATCGAGCGGCGTGGTAAAAATATATGATAACAAATGATAACTGATAAAATATATACCGCGTACGTACGCGATCGGTGGGTGCAGTAAAAATATATGATAACAAATGATAACAGATAAAATATATGCCGCGTACGTACGCGATCGGCGGGTGCGGGTCTGAGGGTCAGGAGGGTCTGAAGGGTCAAGAGGGTCAGCGGTCTGAACATACTTTTTTATCCTACTAACATAGAATAATAAAATAAAAAAATATTAATACATTATTTTTAACAAAAAAACAATTCTTTAGTTGTGCAAAAATAGATTAGTATACACTGTATAAGATCATGCACATAGACTATACATATAATATTAATTATATAATAAAATTAAATTCTATAAAATGCTTAACAGGATTATTTTTGAGGAAACAAAATTATTATTGTTTCTATGTTATTATTCATAATAAACAATAATACATTAATAAGTTGTACATAATAACCACATGTAGGTATGGTGATAACATACTTTTAATTAAAAAATAGTATTGACTAACTGTGTAATACCTCTTATACATAATAAATAGGTGAAACATACAATGTTTATTTAAGGAATATTATTATTAATTGAATGAATGAGTGGTAGAGCTATTAATGCATTATTGGAGGGTATAAGAAACATTTTATTTTTTATTTCATTTAAAGAGTATTGAAATTATAGTGGGGATAATTTATTGTTAAATGTATAAATATTTAAAATAGTTTAACTGATCGGTTTATTATACAATGGATTAACATTTGAAAATTTTTTACAAATTAAAATTATATCATGATTTTCATTATCAATTTTAATAATATTAAAAACTTTAATAATAGAATTGTCTTTAGTCAACAAATAAGAATCGGCATCAATATGGGTTTTAATGATAAATGTACTCAATTTTAATGCTCTAAATTGATGCGACTTGACATTAATATTGTCTAAAAGTGGACCTTTAGTATGAGGCCCAGAACACAGATTATTTTCTTTTTCCAAATGATTATTTGAATGTAATGAATGTACTTCATTTAATCTTTTAATTACCTGCTCTAGTGGCTTATGTGGTTTTCAAAGTTTTTTTTTGAGGACGGCATAAAGTTTTCAAATGGGTATGCAGAATAATTATCTGATGAACCAAACAACTTATAGTCATCACTTATATGTAATAAGCCATAAATATTATGAGACATTAAATGACGTCCATACAGAATTTCAAATTGTTTTTCAAAATTGTCTAATAATGTCTGTGCAGTGCCAATCAAATGAGAACAATTAGGACTCAATAATATTAAAAAAGATATACTTAAATTTAAAAAATGGTTCTATTGTGCATTCGACAAAATTGGTTGAAGTATTATAGGTCTAATATATAAGAGAAATGTCCGAAACTCTGTTGCTTTCCACCTACTAATTTGGTCAAATCCTCTAGGCTTTCTTGCAATTTAACTAGGAGTATTGACTTTAAGCCTTTCCAATAAAACAGACATTTCTTTAACTTTTCATGAAGGATATTTTACTCTAATAGGACCTTTTATCCATAATAATATTCATTTTTTTACCGTGCCTAAGCACACCAAATGCATATAGTCTAAGGGAAATGATGTAATAATATTTAAATCAGGAATAGTATATAGCATTGAAATATTACCCACATGATGTTCCTCATTAAAACGATTAACATAATTATCACGTATTCGTTTAGGTGGACGCTTTGATGGAGTTGTATAAGGAAAACACACACAATTTAACCTATACTCCCCCTCTTGTTCACACCTCGTACAAGAATAAAATCCGGAATGACCCTTGATGTTAAGAAGAAAGGACTTGGCCGGCGCATCACATACAATTGTATTAAAAGAAACTTTGTACAATTTATTATCAATATTTAAATCATTTTCAACCAATGCCTTGGCTTCTTCAATAAACTTATTTAAAAAAATGTTACTATTTCCAGGTTTTTTCTTGGCCCCAATAAATTCCTATTAGAAAAACTTTGTCACTATCAGGGCGTAAACAAGCCAATATTGGCTAAAATTGTTTAGGACTACTTTTAAATAATGGCAACCCATCAACACCTACCACAATATTAATATGGCCACAGTCACTTGGAGATTTTCGAATATTTTGTAATATACCATTTGTAATCCCAAAGTGATAATATGTACCTTGTTCAACAATATGTAAACGTGAACGATCTATAGCTGGTATAGTATGCATTAATGTTCTTGAATCTTTTGGTAAAGAATTGAAGCATTTATGACTTTTAACTTTTAAGTATACATAATAAACTATTAAGTGCAATTAAAGGAATGTTAAACTTGTAACGGATAGTGCCCGTTTACTCACAACACATATATATGAATAGTTAAAATTAGGAATAAGCAAGTAGGTAAATGACCTCCTTAAACAATTTGGCAATAGACAAATTGCAAATATGCAAATACAATAAAAGGTTAAAGGGTTAATCATGTAGTCAAAATAACCGAGTGATTAATCGCGAGCCATATTAAAACACAAAACACGTATCAGTTGACAGGATATGGGGATTGCCAAAGCCACGAGTAGATATACGTATGTAGTAGGAGAAATTAAGGATTTAAAAGGGGAGAAAACGGAGGTTGGGTGAGGTAATGATTGTTAACAATAATATGGCAAGAAAATACGTGGTATAAAATAAACACGCGAGGTTGATGACCTATTTAAGTGAACGAGAGGACGCGGCTGGTAGTACCGGTTGCTGGTGACCTTTATAGGGACGACTATTCAGTGGCCCTTTATACGACCTAATATCCCTCGACGACTCGATATGTGTTTGTGTACAGGTGTTGATTTAAGAGGGATTATAAGTAGATGTACATATGTGTGTGTGTGTGTGTGTGTGTGTGTGTGTGTGTGTGTGTGTGTGTGTGTGTTTTACAATTGAGGGGTTCTTTTCCAAAACTGCCTATTTCCATTTTCGACCATATTGAGTTTTATATGGAAACATATGTAAAAAAACATGGCGAATCGAATGGCGTGATTAGTTTTTGACAAAATGCACTATTTCCTTGGTAAAAATCGATGTGAAAATGACCATTTTGTTCAAAACGGCCTATTTCCATCAACAGTTTATTTCAAAACGAACCATTTCCATTTATTACAAAATGCACTATTTCCAACGTAATTAATATAGGGCTTAAAACTGTTTTTAAATTATATGCCTATTTCCCTATGTTATTGGTATAGGCAAAATATTTGATTCTTATCAAAACTGCCGATTTCCATGAATCGAATCCTTAAAATTTTTAAAGAAAGTTATCTTTATAATATTGATAACATTTATAAACAAACTTCGTGGAGCAAAACGTTTTAATTTTCTAGAGAAAATTTGGAACGTTTCAAACCATTTTTCGTTATCGTGTGTTGTTTATTTACTAAGATAAGAGCTCTCAAACTTGTCCGTTCAGCAACATGGCGTCTATTAATAACATTTATAGTACGTAATACGTATGCAGTGAACACTAATATTTTATATTTATAGGAATATTGACTTATTATTCCTTTATCATTAAAATAATTTTATCATTAACGTAATATCAGTTATAAACTTATGAATTATTATTATTTTGTATTTTGTTATTTTATACTTAAACATATCTCTCATGTCTTAAACATCATGTCAAAACGAAGTCAACTCATCGTTAATAGTTCTTTATTAAAAAAGGTAAGTACAATGTATTACATTATGTTAACATAACATGTACCTATAAAAACTGAAACAAAGAACCTATGTATTTAAAATTATAATATATGTTGTCACATATTTTTTTACCTGTTGTGTGCGAATTAACTTTAGAATAAAACATCTGACTTGATGGCTTTGAACAAACCAAATTCGTTTTACAAACCCAGAAGATTGTTTAAGTCAGCTACTTCTAGAATTGATGAGGTAACAATATATTCACATACACTCTGATTTTATTTAGTTATTGTTTAAATGACCTTATTGATCATGGTTTTTAGTGGGTAACTTCTCAATATAATATATCAAATAAACTTAATATGTCAAATATACAGCCAACTCAATCCTTATTTGAAAATCAAAATATAGCTGATGTAAGTTACCTATAATATTATATTTGAATGTTTTTTTTTTAATTTTTGAAACTTATAACAAATTTATTTTTAAAATTGTGTTTTAGAACAATGAAGTAATGTTAAATATACAGCCAACTCAATCTTTATTTGAAAACCAAAATGTTGCTGATGTGAGTTACCTTTATAATTGATTATGTTTTTTAATTTTTGAAACTTATTACAAATTTATTTTTAAAATTGTGTTTTAGAACAATGAAGTAATGTCAAATATACAGCCAACTCAATCCTTATTTGAAAATCAAAATATAGCTGATGTAAGTTACCTATAATATTATATTTGAATGTTTTTTTTTTAATTTTTGAAACTTATAACAAATTTATTTTTAAAATTGTGTTTTAGAACAATGAAGTAATGTTAAATATACAGCCAACTCAATCTTTATTTGAAAACCAAAATGTTGCTGATGTGAGTTACCTTTATAATTGATTATGTTTTTTAATTTTTGAAACTTATTACAAATTTATTTTTAAAATTGTGTTTTAGAACAATGAAGTAATGTCAAATATACAGCCAACTCAATCCTTATTTGAAAATCAAAATATAGCTGATGTAAGTTACCTATAATATTATATTTGAATGTTTTTTTTTTAATTTTTGAAACTTATAACAAATTTATTTTTAAAATTGTGTTTTAGAACAATGAAGTAATGTTAAATATACAGCCAACTCAATCTTTATTTGAAAACCAAAATGTTGCTGATGTGAGTTACCTTTATAATTGATTATGTTTTTTAATTTTTGAAACTTATTACAAATTTATTTTTAAAATTGTGTTTTAGAACAATGAAGTAATGTCAAATATACAGCCAACTCAATCCTTATTTGAAAATCAAAATATAGCTGATGTAAGTTACCTATAATATTATATTTGAATGTTTTTTTTTTTAATTTTTGAAACTTATAACAAATTTATTTTTAAAATTGTGTTTTAGAACAATGAAGTAATGTTAAATATACAGCCAACTCAATCTTTATTTGAAAATCAAAATATAGCTGATGTAAGTTACCTATAATATTATATTTGAATGTTTTTTTTTTAATTTTTGAAACTTATTACAAATTTATTTTTAAAATTGTGTTTTAAAACAATGAACTGATTTTAAATGTACAGTCTATTGTTTTAATGTATACAATTTTTTTATTCCAGTAGTAAAAATAGTAAAAATAGTAATAAATATTAATAGATGACTGATAAGAAAAAAATTGAACTACAATATTATTTGTCTTACGATACTGAATTTAACTTGAACTTAAAATCCACTAATTTTTCAACGGCTAGAAAGCACAATAATTGTTTATATTATATAATAATAATTATTATTGTTTTTCTAACTGTGAGTTACAAATTTGATTGATTATTGTATCACAGGGTTTCTATTAAAGTTAATAATATGTATTTTATTTTTGCTTATTGCTTTTAATATTTCTGAACCCTGGTATAACATTGCATATATTTTTTAGGATAACCAATTAAATTTTGATGATATGGAAATTGTGATTCTGGAAGAAGAAAACCCTGTAGATAATAGTTTTAATGAACTACCCAGCTCAGATCTTGAGTATATTGATGAAGTGCACACTGTGGATGGCGGACGAAAAAAAAAAACAATTCACCAACAAGAAATAAGAAAAAAATTGAAGAATAAAATTGAAAAAACTTGGATATTAAATTGCACCCATAAAGAAAAATCTTCAACAGTGTGTCATGTTTCCACAATTGAATATAATAGCATTGATAAATTCAAATGTTTGTTAGCAAGTATACCTGATAAAATCAACCAAGATAGGTTTTTACTGGATATGATGTCTATTACAAATGTACAAAGAAAGGATCGCCGTAAAACAAACAGGGAAGATAGATTACATGTAAATTATTTTATACCAAATGCCAAAGGTGATAAAATTCGAGTTTGTTTAAATGCTTTTTCATCAATCACAACAGTTAATAGAAAACGTTTGAATTTAATTTCAAAAACATTTAAAAACACATCTTTAAGTCCTGTAGAAAAAAGAGGTGGAGCAAGAATTACTGCCCAGTCTGTAGAAATTACCAATTCAATAATAGACCACATCCGCACTTTTAAATCAAGAAAGAGTCATCACACTCGAAAAGATACTAATAGAAGCTATTTACAGCCAGAACTTTCTGTGAATATTATGTTCAATATGTGGAAAACATTCAGACAGAACAATAATAAACCAGTTGCTTCATTTAGTAAATATTATCACATTTTTGTATCAAAGTTTAATATTAGTTTTGGCCATCCTAGACAGGATGTGTGTTCATTTTGTACTGAAATGAAAAAAAATATTAAAGAAGAAGTCGATTCAAATAAAAAAGAAGAAATTAAATTTGAATTACAAGCTCATTCAAAAAAATCTCAACTATTTTTTCAAAAAATGGCTTCCAAATCTGATAATGTTGTATCTGTTGCATTTGACATGATGCAGACACAGCCACTTCCCAAACTTAGTGTTACAGATGTGTTTTACTGTCGTCAAGTATGGCTGTACAATATTACATTTGTCATAAACTCTGAATGTATTGAAAATCCTAATACTTGCTATACATATACTTGGTTGGAAACTGAGAGTGGAAGAGGACCAGATGAAGTATGTTCAGCTTTAATGTCATTCTTAGCAAATTTAGAAAATAAAATAAAGATAGAACTATCTCCTGAAAACTATCCTAAAATATTAAACTTATTTTCTGACTCGTGTTCTGCACAAAACAAAAATAAATACATGATAACTACTCTTTTATATTATGTTAACTATAAAACCACAATATTTAATGAAGTGAACCATATATTTCCAGTCCGCGGTCACAGCTATATGCCACCGGATAGAGTGTTTGGAAGAATTGAACAGAAATTAAGAAAAAAAGAGAACATTGTATCACCAAATCAATATTATGATGTTTTTAAAGAAGAATCCACCGTCTTTGTTTATGGAAAAGATTTTTTAGTGTATGATTACAAAAATGCAGCTTCAAAATTATTAAAATCAATCTTAGGTTTTAAATCTACCGAACAAAAATGTTTTTCTTACATAAAAGGACTAAAAACTGTTGGAGTATCACCATCTTACACTGATACACCAATTAGAGTGAATGTTCTAAAACGAAATGTTGATCTAAGTGTTTTTGGTGAGTATTTGGAACTTTTACCAAAAAAAAGTCATGTCAAGGAAGCTAAAAGGGTTGATGTGTCTGGTCTTATGAAATTTTTTACTATACCCCCTGACGCAAAAGAGTTCTACGATGACGTACTATTACAAACACAAACCACTAATCAAGATGATGGTCTTAATGAAGACGAAGAAGGTACACCGTACTACAATGAAGATGAACAATAAAATAAACTACTAAAGAAAATTTAACTAAATTTTGTTAAATACAATTTGTTTTAATTTACTTGTTATACTTTAAAAAAAATATACAATCAATATTCAGTAAATAGTTTAGTATTATTCATTATTTAGTGTATTATATTTTGATTTTATAGATTCATTGATTTCAAATGTTAAAACTTAAAGAAAAATAATATTATGTCTTGGCGCTAGGAATGTTTTACTTTTTACAACAATAAATTTTGTTACCAAAGTGGACCATTTCCAGAAATAGGAAGTTTTGGAAAAAATCTTGTGTTTTTGTGCAAAACAGACAATTTCCATTTTGTTTTTTTCAAAGAAGACCATTTCCTGGAAATGGTACGTTTTGCACAAAATAGATGTAAAAAATGTTTAAAAAAAGGTATAACAATTAACTTTTCATTAAAATTAATTTGAAAAATGAGTTAATTTTTTAATTCTACTTATAGAACCATAGTTCAATAAAATATTTAACTTTGAACACTGCTGTAATAGAAAATTCGTCTTCCTGAAAAATCATGTTTTTGGAAATAGGTTGTTTTGGAAAAGAACCCCTCAATTGATAAATTAACAAATTTCAGTGGACTCGATATTTTAACTCACATTTTAATATAAATAATAATAACAATAGAAGTAATAATTAAAAATTATTTTTAATTTTTGCGTTTCATTCATAGGATGTGCAACCACTATACTTATCAACGAAAAACGTTTATCACGTAAATTTTCTGATCATAATCATGCACCTGAAGCAGCTAGGGTTGATGTATGCACTACTCTTAGCCATTTAAAAGATCAAGCACGAAATCATTAAATAATGATTAATGAATACATAATAGTATAAATATAATGTAATTGTAGTGTAATGTATTGTTTGAGTTTTTAAATGAATTTGTTGAATAATGAACATGATAATATTATGTAAATACTAGCAGGTGTTACCCGGCTTCGCCGGGGGAATTTTTTCTCAAGAAGTCAGTTTTAAATAATTAACTATTAACCTAAATAAATATATAATATGGGTATAATAGGATAAATATGGTATTAGGATGGACAAAGGATGGACAATAATTAATATTAGAAAATAACAATGGGATAACAATAGAAAATTGAAAAGTTATTTATTAAATATTATTTTTTTTTCCAGAAGTGTAATATCATGTTATCGCATATCATGCTCTTTCACATCATCAAAAAATAATCATCCTTTATTATATTTTCTATTAAACCATTCTTCAAATCTGGAAAATAAATCGTTTACATTTATTATTTATTTTTACGATTTTTTCTCCCGTATAATTCGGTACTTGTAAAAATTCATTGCTAAAATTTTTTTTAATGTTAATGCCCCAGTTTTTGGATTTATTTCTTTCAATTCAAAATGATATCCGTCTTCCCCTTGCCAAAACATCAAAGGATATTGTAATGCATCATATTATGATTTATGGGTTTCAGAAATAGTTTTTAATTCTTAATTTTTTCCAATGAGTTTTTAAATATTTTGATTAATACATTATGTTCATGCAACAATTTTTGTAATGAGGATACGATTTCTTTATTGATTTTAGGAACAACCGTACATCGTCTCTCTACTTGTAATTCATTATCACCTAAAAAATATATTTGTAAAAAAGACGGATTATTATCAACTGGAAGTAATGATCCTATTCTATGATATATTTGTCCTTGTATTCTAAATGTTGTGTTATATCCTGGTTCTTTTTTTCTGTTTGATCCAAATGAAGTCATTTGAAAACAGGAGTTATAGCTCCTAATATTATTCTTGAATTCTTTTGAATCAGAAGTATTACCGATTAAATATGATAACAAGGGTTCAACTGGACACCTTGGGACTGGTAGTTTAATTTTTCCATTTGCACAACATAAAACAGTTGGTTCGTTTCTGTATTTTAATGCTTGACAATAAGTACATTCATTATCCATTAACCCAATTGAAATATTATTTTCGAATTCATAGTCGGTTTCTGGATTGTATGAAAATGCTTTCATTTTTAAAAATTGTTCTTTTTCGTTTTTTTTCTTGTACTTTTTGTTTTTTATCGAAGAATATGAAGATTTTCCAATAATTTTTCTTTTTCCCATAATAATAATCTATATACTTAAAGATAACATAAACATTAGTATATATAAGAACAGATCTATAATAATATGTTTTCAGCCAACAATTAATAATAATAAATAATTCCTATAAAACAATGTAATAACCCAGGGCAACCGTTCAATATATGGCAAATTTCCAACGCAAATCTCACAATCCCCGTTTGAACCCCTACCGGTGGCGTCCTGACACGAATATAATTGGCGATACGTTCTTCTTCTCGACGAAAAGAATGTATTGAAAAAAAAATAAATTGAATCGGTCTAATATCTCTTGAGAAAAATGGTCACGATTATCCCGCCACTTAATTTTATTATATAGATTAATGTTAATTTTTTTTTCATTTTTTAATTTAGTTGTAATCAGGGCATGAATCGTAAATAACGTACAACGGAATTTTTTTTTGAAATGCAAGCCATGGTTGTAATATTGCTGTATTCGTGAACATATAAAGAATAAAATTGAAAAATTTGTACAAAACATTTATTTTTTCGCTAAATTTTTATGTGCGGCCTGCGTAGTAAACTATTCAATATATTTGGCCCACTTGATACTTTGAGTTTGACATGCCTGCACTAGAGCATAGAATGCTCCACTTTTCTTCATTGGAGATGTTCAAAAAACAGCTCTAAGAATTGTCCATGTTTTTTAAAAACCAATTTGAATATAACTAAGCCAACTTTGATTTCTATAAATAACGATCATGTGCATGAAGTGAATGAAAATTTTATTTTCGCGACTAAAATAAAAAATCACAGAGCCAGTAATGATCCACCTAAAACCTACTTGTGGAAACGAAATAATTATTGAAGGTAAATAATATTGTAAATTTTAAATTTATTTTTATTTAAATTAAGTTCCTACGTTTAATGAATTATTTATACTAAAAATTATACTAAACGTAGCTTAACGCCTTAACCTAGGTACTCTCCAGTTGATTATTTTATTAATTTTAATATTTTTCACATACCTAATATTAATTCATTAAAAAATACATTATATTTTAGATTCTGTGAGAAACGATGGTAACTTTCATGTATTTTTCAATACAATTTTAACATATTTATACAATTCTACTACAATTTTGATATTTTTTCATTCATTTTTATCGGGACTTTTTTTCCGCGATTCACAAATACCAGATAACCGATAATCGCTTTTGATGAAACCACAGATTAAAAGTTAGTTATCTCCGGTTCTTTTGACTTCTGGTTATTACTGTTGGGTTTGATAAATTGCACAGTAGCAGTAAATATTTTAACGTACATAGGTCGCTAACGGATTACTCAAGTTAAATTTAAACGTTAAATCAATTTTTTTCTATATGTTTAAAAATTGGCTATTTTGAATTTTTTTATTTTTTGTACAAAAAAATAAAAATAAAATAGTTTATATTATACGTATAGTGCAAGAGTTTATTGAACATATATAAAAAAAAAAAAAAATGTAAAAATATTGATTATACTCCGGCCACTCTAAGAGCGCTTCTGGGCGGCGACTAAAATTCGTCCGTTCTCGCGCATTCCCACCACTAAACTCTTTAAAACACTGGCTGCCGTCAACGCGAACCGCCGCCAGCGTCGCTGTCACTGCTCCCACTCACCTACGCCACCGCAGACCGAGAACTGAGTGGGGGTATTTACGGCGGAAACTAGGTGATAGAGTGGGAGAAATTTGGGTACGGAACCGCGGAGCTCGGTCAGTTGGATGCGCGAAGGAGTAGCGCTCTCAGAGTGGCCGGAGTATAGAATACAAGTTATTTCAAGTCAGAACTTCGTGGGCAGGGTTACCAACCACAGGGAAATTTCCCTAGATTTGGGGAAATTGAGTACTGTTCAGGGAAAAAGGGAAATTTTAATGAAAAACCAAGATATCTAGGGAAATTTTTGGATTATCATGTTTGATACTTGGATAGTTAGATAAAAACCTTGGGACTAAGATATATCTTAGTCCGTGATAAAAACTAAAAGAACATTTCTATAAAAAATCGTGTGATACAATATGATGTGATACTGTGATTAGTAAAATGCTCCCTTATCAGTTATCACAGTACCATTATCAAGATTACAAAGTTTAATACCATTTCTATGGTTAAATTAATACGTTATATAAGTAACCGCCAAATCAAATTTTGAAAAATATACATTATTTAATATTTTTGCAAATGTATTATTATGTTAAGAATTTTGTATTTAAATAATTATTCAATTATTAATCTATAGCAATAATAACCTAAGAGGAAAATTGTAAATCTGTTACTGGTACAATGCAGTAACTAGTAAGCACACTAAATGATGCTTTACTATTTAATTATATTGTAAATGTTTTTGTATTCTAAAGCTTTTGGAATACATTGTAGTCACAATATTATTCCCATTACATGAATATAATTTTATACTAAATTTCAATTTTTATATATATCATAATACCTATAATTTATATGAAAGAAATATATGTATTTCATTTTTCCTATTATTACCTAAAATTGTTATGTACTGTATTGTCTGGATTGATATACACACAGCATTTATCTATACAGGTAAAACCCTTTACAACTGTTATCTGAATTACTTTTTATTTCCTGTGGAAACTTTCATACCTATTAATGTAGCGTTTTCTATATGAACACTTAGTTGCTTGTCTGAATATTGATACTGGTCTTTAAATATTTTAGCACATTTTAGCACATTTTAGCACATTTTATAATTTATATTTTAAACACCAGTATGTCTACTTCACCAACTAAACAACAAATAAAAAAACCCTATTACCGACAAAAGTATAATGCTTCCTGGGAAAATGACGAACAATTTAAAGGATGGTTAGCAAGAAGTAAAAAAGGTATGAATCTTATTTAATTTACTTTTTTATTTTTGTTTGAATATTTCTGAAAACAATAATTAATTGTTTGTTTAATAGGTCTGTACTTTTTCCATTGTACATCATGTCAATTTGATGGAACTGCGGGTAAATCCGAAATTGAAAAACACGCCAAGGGACAAAAACACTTAAAACTGGTGGAAGGATGTAAAAGTCAACCAACCATAACTGAACTTCTCAACAATTCTGTTATATTATATATTAAAAAATACATCTGATCTATGACCGTGTAGGAACACTGTACAAAGAAATCTTAGAATGCTATATTAAAAAAGATTATATAAGAAATAAAAAATTATATGAAATTCAATACAAGAATCCAAGCTACTATTTGCATGAAAATAATTTGTTTTGTGGTGGTACTGTTTCTGCATCTATTTGCTCTCTGTTAAAAGAGAAAAAAGTCACAGCTTTGCAAATATCGGAGTTCAAAAATCGCTGCCTCAGCTTTTATGTAGAAGCCACGCAACAAATTAATGTTCGATTCCCATTTCAAAATATGGAAATGTTAAAACATTTAAAAATCCTAGAACCAAAAATTATTTTTAATTCTGAAATTTGTTCACTTGGTCCACTGGCATCACACCTTCCAATACTTACCCAAAACATCAACTTGGATGATCTCGATCGGGAATGGAGGAAACTATCCAACATGGAAGGCGTTGAAGACTTGACTGCAGATATGGATGTTTTAACATTTTGGATAAAAATGGTATACGTGCCGCATACACCTGAGGTCATTTCGGACGTCATTCAAATAATCATACTATTTCTGGATTATATTATTTTGTACAAAACCATAATTTTTGTGCTGCTAAGCGATTAGATTTTCCTAGAATATTCATATCTATCATGGAATACCTATCACGTGTTCCGTAGCGCGTCGTACGGTACCCTTGTATTATTACTATTATGTTCACCTATGCGCGCCGCCGGGATTACGCGCTTTTTGTAGCAATTAGATATATTTTACTATTATTCCTATTAATGCATGCCACTAGCTGTCGTATTTAATATATTAATTGATTACGTAGTCACAGCTCGTTAGAAAACTTTGAATTGTGGTGATGTGGCTAATACATCAGAAATGAATAATAGCACAATAATCAAATTTATAGAAAATTGTAATTACATGTCTAACACGATTTTGTAAATTACAATTACAAAACTCTAACTGACATATCTAGAAACATTAGTCACTCTAAATGATGCTAATAGGAATAAAGTGTACAAAGAATGTAAAAAGTGACTGAATCTGCCCCGTGTCTATCAATGGATAACACTGACAATATTGATTCAAATATTTTTTGCTTTAATAAAAATTGTGATAATGTTAATGGTACTTTTGAAAATTGCATTTCTTATTCGGTGCCCACAGAGTCTGAACCTCAGCAAAGTGACAATGTTTCATTAGAATATACAAATGCATAGTTGGAAATTGATTTTATTCGGACTGAGAGAGATCCACTAATACCTAGTAGTACTCCAATTATACCAGAAAACACAACCGATGAATCTGTTTTTGTTACCCCATGTAAAAAAACAAATAGAAAACATGTACCAAGCCCCCTCAGAAATGCTTTCTATAAGAAAACGCCCGTAAAGTCTGGTGTTGTTCTACCTCTGGGAAAAAAAAATCAATTTCCAAAACCATATGACTACCATAATATGGTGTGTTTTGAAGGATATTTCAAATTTTCATTTGAAGAATGGTCTCTTATAAATTATGTTGATCTCAAAGGTCAAGCCCGTTTGGACAAGACTAAATATCATGTTATGTTCAGAAAGCGCATAAGGACTGTAAACAATACATGCATAGTTAATGCACAAAAGGCCAGATATTTTAAATACCATTGCAACGTGCACATGTATTGTAGCCATGAGGGGTGTAAACATTTTAGAATTAAAGTCCAGCCTGCAAACGATACATATGTGGCGGATGTGTATAGTTCTGGTTTTATCTCAATCCTAATGACAATGGTCTCATGAACCACGTGAAAGGGTTTCAGCGTAACTTGAACAAAGAAGCGATGAAAAAAACTAAAGCGTTTTCCTTCAGGTCAGACACAGTTGAATTTTGGAAATTTGCAAGGTATTAAATCAGATGATGTTGTCAGGAAAATCAGATCTGAGGCCTTGACTGCCGATGATTATGATAAAGATGATTTTCATGATATTCTATTGATGTGTAACGATAATGAAAACCACTTTGTGCAGCATGACGGTATACCATCTGTGCACTGCTATAGTAAAGAACAGTTGGATATTCTAAAAATACTGATTAAAAATCAAAAACCAGCAACTGGTTATTTGGACGCAACTGGCACATTGGACAGAAAAATTGACAAGAACACCAACAGAGTTCTGTACTACGCTCTAGTTGTAAATGTCCTTTTACCAAGAAATTCGAGTTATTGAGATGATTAGTTCAGCACACGACTTAGTTGCAATATCACAATGGTTGAACGCTTTTAAAGCATTCGTCTTGAAACACAAACTGACTTGGCCAATATTCATGACCATAGAGACGAATTTCAGTAATGCACAAATGGCTTGTGTATAGGATAGAATGGTTTTACTTCCATATTCGATTACCTCAATTGGTGTTACAGAGTATTGGTTGAAATTTTGAAAACAATGACGGGCCTAATGTCA
>NC_042493.1:38973445-38974119 GCF_005508785.2 Acyrthosiphon pisum | reverse complement strand
GTAGAAAAACTTTTTAAAATTTAACTGAGTAGGTGTATACCTACTCAATATTATTTCTGCATAAATCAACTTACCGTCTTACCTTCAAACAAAATATCGCACTATTTTATACAGAACTGTGAACTGTGGTCAGTGGCGGATCTATGGGGGGGGCGACGTGGCGATCACCCCCCCCTTGGGCTTTTTTTTTTATTACACATTTATTTAATATTTTCGATATATAGATTTACACATTACGCAATAAATTTTTATAAATTAATAATTATTAATTATTATTATCTTTTTTTCTAGCATGTTTCATGATAACAATGATAACAATGTTATCAGACAATGACATGTTTATTTATACCATAGATTTATATTATTAATAATATAAATCTATGATTTATACATAGAAATTGTCTGCGATAGTGTGATTATTTTTCTCACTTTTATGATTATAATATTTGTAATTAGTAATTACTGTTTGGTGATTTTTATGAATATTGAATATTTCGGTTTTGTTTTAATTTGTTAAATTCATCGATCAGTATGAAACGAATAAGTGATTATTTTCGTAGTGACAAGGATTTACACAGTTCCCAAAAAAAAACAAAAATTGAAAATACCGATACTGGTAAGCACACAGTAAATGTTTTTGATACTTTGGATGCATGTTGTGGGATAATCTTCCC
>NC_042493.1:38968362-38973395 GCF_005508785.2 Acyrthosiphon pisum | reverse complement strand
CCATTTTTCATGTAATGTTTGATCTTTGGAATTGAAAATAAAGTTATGTGTTTAGTACTCTTATTACTTTCACACAATTTCACACTACATTACGACCCATTTTTATTTTTACAATTTTGTTTAAGTTAAATTTTACTTTTTAATTTTTGAAAAACAATTATTAATAACACAGTTCAAGATAATAATGATACTATTTATAGAATATTATCAGAATATAATTACTGCTTAAAGAGTGAACAGTTTAAGATACTGAACTCTAATTTAGAAAGGAAACAGTGATGAAATAAACAAACACAAGTTGATGATATATATATACATATTTATTTTTTTTAAAGTTAAACAAGGTTATAATAAGATTATTAAAAAGTTATAACAAATTGCACAGTTAATTAGTAATACAATTATATGCCATCCTCGTATACACACTTATGGTTTCAACTATACCTAAATGTAAACAATCTATTTTGAAAACGTTCAGCTTAAGATAATTTAAAGAAATGTAAAAAAACCAATATCATTGCTAGTACAATACCACAATGCAAAGCTATTTTATTAACATTTTAAAGATCATAATATTATTCAGATAATTTATACAATTTAAAAAAAGGCGGTATTTTATATAACAAAATATTTCTTATTTCACAGATGGCGCTGTGTCGCATGTGTACTGAATATGTACAACTTTGTGGACGACCCCCTACTCTCCTCCTGTCAATAGTGTCCAGTCCTGTGTAGTAGTTCATGATTTCAACCGCAGTGTTAAAATGAGCGATTTTTTTATTTTTCCGGTATTCGGCTACACTAAGTATAAACTATTATTATTAATGAATGGGTGATACATTATTTGCATCTAATATATTCTTTGAAGCATTTATCTGAATATTTTTTTTCGATTAGTTATTTCTACTGTGAGTTATGCTTTGTTTAGTATAGTGTCACCATATGGGCCCATTCGTCTTATATGATATTACTATGAAATTGACGTATTATATATGATATTATTTTTCCAGAGACGGTCTTACAGTCGAAGATGCTTTGAATATTTTAGATAATTTTGACGATTTGGATGCAGTAAATATATACATTGAACCTCTTTGACCCAAATGAAATAACTGATGAAGATTCTGGTGACGAAGATGGAGGACTAGTAGACAATTTATGTGGCCGGCAATTACAAGCATCTGCGGAAATCGAATTTACAAATGGACAACGAGTGGGTGGTTTTTCAATAAATGAAGATCAAGAATGTATTCCTAATCCTCCGTTCACACATAAAGACTTTACATTTCCAACCGTTGAACAGTCACAATGGATTCGAGGTAATCTAGAATTCAATGGTACTTTTCCAAAACCTAATTATTCGTTTTATTCTGGAATGTCACCCACTCATCTTTTTGAGCTTTTTTTTGATGACGAAGTAATTAAGTTGCTCATAAATGAATCATTGAACTATGCAGTTTATAGAGGTTTTACAAATACTAATTTGTCTACAGACGAAATAAAATGTTTTGTTGGTATATTGATTTTATCTGGCTATAATACATTGCCTGGGCGTCGCTTTTATTGGGATACTTCTCCTGATATGCAAAATATAATGGTACGGGATTGTATGCGTCGCGATAGATTTGAAGAAATTTGTCATATACTGCATTGTGCAGATAACTCCAATATAAATGCTGATAAATATTATAAGTTAAAGCCTTTAAAAAATCGTTTTTTAAAACACTTTGTTCCTGAACAAGAACTAAATTATGACGAGAGCATGATTAAATATTTTGGACGGCATTCTTGTAAGCAGTTCATTAGAGGAAAGCCAATACGGTTTGGTTTTAAAGCATGGTGTATAAATATAGCTTCAGGTTACCTTGTTAATTTTGATTTTTATCAGGGTAATAATCCGAATACAACCCCTGAAATTCAATTATACTTTGGCAAATGCACTGCTCCATTTTACGAAATGCTGAAAGAATTTCCAACTGAAAAAATTAATTTACCATACAAGTTTTTTTTTGATAATTTATTTACTTATCAAACACTTTTACGGTTTTTGTCAGCAAATGGTTACAATGGTACTGGAACGATACGTGTTAATCGCTTACCAAAAAATATAAAACTTACGGAAAAAACAGCTTGGAAAAAAAAGATAGAGGAACTTTTGAATATATATATTGGACAAAAATAATGGAATACATTATTCAAGGTGGTTAGACAATTCTGTCATAACAGTAGCTTCTACGTGTTTTGGAAGAATTCCTACATCAGGAGTCGAACGATTTTCCAGAAAAGAAAAAAAAAACATAGTTGTTCAGCGACCCCTTTGTATTGGTCAATATAATCAATTTATGGGTGGTACTGATTTAATGGACGAGAATGTAAACAGATATAGAATCGGTTTGCGGGGAAAAAAATGGTGGTGGTGTTTGTTTACTTGGCTTATTGATGTATCAATACAAAATGCTTGGATTCTTCACAAAAAATCTGGTGGAAATCTATCTCAACTTGAATTCAGACGCGATATCGTGAAGACATATTTGATTACCTACAGAAATTTGCCAAAACGACCAGGACCTGCAGCTAAAATTCCTGATGCTGCACGGTATGATGGGAGAGATCATCTAATAATACCAGTAGCCAATGGTATGAGGAGAAGATGTGCGGCTGACAATTGAATGTCCAAAGGACGTACACAGTGTTTAAAATGCAATGTTGGGTTATGTGTAATGTGCTTTGGCTTCATATCATAGTAAATAATATTATAATTATTATTGATAGATGTTTTATTTAAATATTCTATTGTACTATTTATTTATATATAAGATATAACTTTGGAATTTGGAATAAAATACAAACATATTAAGTGAAAAAAATAAAATAGTTATAATTTCAATACAATATTTTAATTAAAAAAAAAATTGGGTAATAGCCGAGTGTACCCATATGGTGACATGCTAAAGCTCAGACTTAGCGTATGTAAACTTTTTTTTTTTGGTTTTGTTACGTCAATGTATGGTATATAAACCTATTTATGTCGAAAAAAGTACAAAGATAAAAAAATAAAAATTCTCGGCGCTGATGGGTTAAAAAACTTAAAAAATTATAAGGATAAAAAATATTTAAAAATATAATTTTTTAAGAAAAACGTTGTTTTATAAGCGACTTGAAATTATGTAAAAAAATTTACACTTTTTGAAATAATGAGTGTTCAATGATAAAAGAATCACCCGGTATATAATTTTGTAATGTTATAAATTGTTAATTGTTATATTTAAAATACTATTATTAGTTTTAATTACCTACCAAGAAAGTAAAGCAACAGAGTTCCTTGTTGATAAGTATTTGTTTTTATTTGTTTAAATTAAGTTTTTATATAGTTTTTAAAATGTTCTTAAAAAGTGTCATAAATACCTTTTTGCCTATATCTTAATATCAGGGCTCGGAAGTTGTAGCACTATAAATGTTACTTTCAGCTCTTAAATATGCACTTAAAAACTCTAAAATATGCACTATAAATAGCACAAAAATCAAAAAATATGCATTTAAATTGAAAAAGTTAAATTTATTTTAAAAAGTTAAATGTAATTATACAATTTTATAAAATTGTTGGGCTCATAGACATCAGGGACTGTCTGGACTAGTTGAATTATAAACCGTTAACAAAATATATTTTAAATTACTTAAATATGTTTGTAAAAGTGTACTTATAAAATCTATTTATTTCCTATTTCCTAACCAAATTAATCATTATTTTCAACATAATGTGATAATTTCCTATATTTTGTATAATATGTAGGTATATATTATGTATATTAAGAAAATATGCCTAAAAATAGCACTATAAAATTTCGTGTATGACATCAGAGAAGTGTGATACATATTTGTGTCTTACTTTGGATGTTCTAGGACGAACCAAGAAAAATATGCATTTTCTACAACTTCCGAGCCCTGCTTATTATGCTATAAATTGTTATATTTAAAATGTTATTAATATTTTTAATTACCTACCAATAAAGTAAAGCAACAGAGTTCCTTGTTGATAAATATTTGTTTTTATTTAATTTTCATTAAAAAGCTTGAATATTAATTTTTCACAACATTTACTTATACATTTATAAATTTCTATTTTGAAGTACTTGTATTATTTTGCTTCGTTGCTGTTTCCGAAGCATTAAATATTGGTTCCGGTTGTCACGTTGCTCCTCAAATGGTCCTTGGTCCTGGTTCATTTCCATATCAATGTCTTCTTCAGTCTCTCTAATCTCAGGTACATTGTGTTCAATGCACATATTGTGTAATACAACACACGCATTTATAATCTGTGAAGATTTTTTCGGTTTATAATGTAATACCCTATCCTTGAAGAGACACCTAAAATTATATTTAATTGAGAACGAAGGAATGACTAAATAAATGAATTTTGAATAATAATAAATGAGTAGGTACCTAAAACGTATTTTGAGTACACCATTGCATCGTTCTATACTGCTCCTTGTAGACATTTGTTTATTGTTATAAAGTTCCTCAGCTGCAGTGGTGAGGTGTGTTATAGGTGTGAGTAACCAAGGCCGTAGCGGATAACCAGAATCTCCTACAAAGGTATCAAAATTATAATTTAAAATTTATTTATCTGGTAAAAACATACATTAATATTTATCTAATAAAAATAAGTTATTATAGTTTGTGGAATGTAATTCCTGAAGAGTGTTTGAAACATTACTGTTATTCCAAACATGTGCATCATGTGTACTACCAGGGAATAATGCATTAACATTTTAAATTTTTAAATTTGAGTCACATATCTAAATAAAAATAAAATAATCCTTATGTATTATTATAATATTATAACATTATAACATTATAATATTTATTCTTACTTCTTGCACTCAGAAAATAATATAGGTTAAGCTTTAATGATTTATTGTTTTGCAATTATATGTAATTACATAATTAAAAATTTCTTAAAAACCAAGTAAGTATAATTATAAACTTCTATCCTTTAACTTTTTTCATTTCAAACTTAATTTATTTATAACTGT
>NC_042493.1:38961393-38968262 GCF_005508785.2 Acyrthosiphon pisum | reverse complement strand
TTTTCATTAATAAATGGATCATTTTCTCTGAGTGTGGGGAAGTATGCAAGAAAAAAAATGTACAATGTTATTAATTCTTACTACCTGAGATGTATGGTTAAACGAAAATTTTTTATGAACATTTCTTCAGTCAGTGTAAATGGGTCCAAATTTAAACATACAATAACTATACAAAAAACTGGTTATATTTTTTAGATTTATTGGTTATAGAATAACCAAAACAACACTTACGAGTAACCTTGTTTTAAATTTTTAATCCTTAGCTATAAAAGTTGAATATTTTAAAAATTATTAACTACAAATTAATGTTTAAATATTTAATTTTAAATTTGATAAATGTTGTCAAAATTCAAACTTTAAATGCTTATAAAAAAAATTGTGCGTATGTATTTTTATTTTTTAATATTTTTGAACTGCTATTTTAACAAAATATCATAGACATCAGGGACTGTCTGGACTAGTTGAATTATAAACCGTTAACAAAATATATATTAAATTACTTAAATATGTTTGTAAAAGTGTACTTATAAGATCTATTTATTTCTTATTTCTTAACCAAATTAATCATTATTTTCAACATAGGTAATGTGATAATTTCCTATATTTTGTATAATATGTAGGTATATATTATGTATATTAAGAAATTATGCCTAAAAATAGCACTATAAATCCTAAATTAGCAAAAAAATTAACAATTTAATTAATTAAATAACTTTAAAGTTAATTAATTAACATAATTTTTTTTCTGGCTAAATCCAGTATGTATAATATCCATGTTTCACTGTTTTACGCAAACGGATTACTAACCTATACGTAAAGTCGTTGTATACGCATAAAGGCGTTGATATCGCTAATATCATAACGATTTTACTGATAAACGTTCAGCTTATCCATCAATAAATGAACAACAGTATTTTTAAAACACTCATATAATAGGTAACGATGAATTCAAGATCACTTAGATACTATGGGCGAAATTTACTATACCCATTTTAGACCCCGAAAACTCCCGGGCGCAATTTACTATAACTATTTTAGAAACCAAAAAATCCTGGGCGCAATTTACTATAGTGTTTTTACTACCTAATTAAGGTGGGAGCGATTTACAAGCGCCCGATAAATACTTACTTACTTTATTTATTTTGTAACGTAAAGGTATGTAAGTATGTTTAAGTCTTTAACTTTAAGATTACGCACGTGATCAACAGATATTAGTTGGTATAATTAATTTTTAAAAAGATAGCGATCGACTGGTAGGCCACCGCTGATTTAGAGTGTTGAAAATGAAAAATTGCTTACACGATTGATTAGGTATATTTTATTTTCAATAATTTAACAAATTTTATAATTTGAAACAAACATTAATAGTTGAGGTTTTTTTTAATAATTATATTCATTGTTTATGTGAATTATTTAATTATAAATTTGAAGTTAATTTACGTCAATTTTATTTAATTTATTTTGAACTTGATTCATTCGATTTAGTTTTTGAAAATAATAAGTTTACAACCGTGTTACAGTACCTATACAAATTACAAATCTAAATAGCTCGCCTTAGCAGTAGCCTGAATTAGTTGATGCCTATTTTGAATGTCATTGATGCAATCGTATACATTATATTACCTACGTCATGTTAGTTACTTTGGCATTACAAATTAAAATCTTACATGGTTGGTAATTAAATAATTAAATTAGCCTAACATCAAAAAACATTTAAAATAAAAATTCGATCACATTTTCTATTTATTCAGAATTTAAAAATATTTCAAAAATCATACTGCAAACATTAATATTTTGATTAAATCTCTTTTCATCGTTCAAAATATAGAAATTGCCTATAATATGCTCCTGCAAAACTATTATTCCTGAATATTACTTTCATAGTATTTATAAATTCCTGTCAATTATTTTCCAGTGTTATATTTACCTGATTTTTATTTTCCTGCGTAATATTTTCCAATGTTATAGGTAGGGAACGGATTTTATTGTAATAAAAAAATCAAAATATGTACATAAATATGTATTTATTTTTATCGAAATATGTAAAAATAAAATCAAAATATGTAATAACCGCTTAATTAATAATCTTATCTCTTATCTAATTATTAAAACAATGCGAAACTACATATTCTCTAAGATTTAAAAATGTAAATTGGCGGCGATTTGGTCGTAAAATGGCATTCTAAACAATTTTATAAAAAAACAACAAAATTTCGATGTAGGTATGAAGAAAAAAAATAGCTACGATGCAAATAATTACGCCCGCCAGAACAGTAACTAGACATAAACTGAGGACTGAAGAGTGAAGACCGTAACATTGAATAAACACGTTACCTATACCCACTCGTCCAGTGTGTAATACCGATAACAGTGTATAAAGTACGTAAGTCCGTTTAAAGAACGTAGATAATGTCATTGAAAGTTACAAATATTAAATTTAGATAAGGCAAATAATCTTTGACGTCGTTGTAAATTGACGAAAATAACCAAAAATACCCAAATATTTACGAAATATTCAGTTATTTTCAAAATATGTGAATATATAGATTTTTACCCAAATATGTAAAAATATGTAAAATAAAATTGGGCTTATTTTTATAAGAATGATCTGAATCGTGCACATTTTTTATCAGATTAAAAATATCTCATTCCAATAAAAATATGTATTTACAATAAAATCCGTTCCCTAGTTATAAGTATATTGGTTTTGAATCCTTGTGTATTATTTTCCCAGATATTTATTTCTTGATAAATATTTTCATTGGTTTTTAATTCCTAAGAACAATTTTCGTCTAAAATATACTTACCCGAATTTGATTTATTTTTATTTTTTGTGTCTGTGTACACTATAAGTAGTCGAAATAATGCTTCGATTTTCAACTTCAGTATCTTTTCCAATGGGAAAGTGTATTTAGTTGTGCAGGGCAAAATTTAAAATTCTAAGTAGTTTTCAAAAGCGCCGGGAGAAAAAAATGAGGAAATACGGGAATTTTTTTTAAAAGATTAAATTTGATTTTTAATTTTTATACAAGTATACTAGGATTACACAACGTCTCCGCTCAGAATCGTGTTTCGTATGCAATGATTTATCAATGAATTCGAATTCAAATATAACACGTCCATATCCATTAAAAAGTCATACTCGACAACTACTCTACAATAGGGTACCCACTTGTCCACCTTTTTTACTTTAAAAAGTATAAATTACCAATTTATAACATTTTAAAGCTGACAACACAATTGGCTCTTTACATACGTCGGTTCCAGGGAAACTCCTCGCTTATCACCTTTAATCCGTGCCCGATGCAAATAATCATGTATACCTAATGTGTAGCATAGTGATTCGACATTTGTGTAATCGAATTATTATTTTTGTACAGGTACCTAATTAATATTAATATGGTGAGTTGTGACATTCATATATAGAAATTCTTATACACAAAACAAAAAATAATAGATTCCTACTTACCTAGTAAAATAGTTATAAAGACATCAAAAACAAACATTGTTACTTTAGAAAACATTTTCGTATTTAAAATTGAATAATTGTTTAATATTCATGATCTGAATAATTTAAATAAATTACGTGGTTTATTACCGATAATTCATTTGAGAGTGACACATTTTGTCAGAACGAAAGGACCACTGAAAAGTAGGTACCTATATACTAATATGCAATGAACTGGTATAGTATGAATTATTATAGGTACTATTGATGCATTATTAATGAGTGATTATGTGAATATGTAATATACTAATATGTAGCTAGGTACCTTCAATATTTGGCCAAAATTATAATTTGATTATTTAATGTGTGATGAGTTAATTTAAATAAATGAAGCATATTAACCTACTGGTGTGTAACATTAACATGCGAGAATCAAAGATTTTTTTACTCCTTAGCCTAAATTACAATGTTTATTATTTTTTGATTTTAAGCTGAGACGCATGACGTATTTTTTTCTAAAAATACTTATAAACAATGTATTTTTACCACTTAAATATAATTTAATCACTATAAAATGTGTCATACTGAGGTGTGTTATCCTGGCAACCTAAGGTCAAAATTTCGACTTGAAAACCGATTGGTAGCTACCCTGCCACCCGGGAACCCGAAATATTAGATCGCAGTTTTCCGGGGCACTGGTTTGGTTACAACATTTTTTTTAGTGGTAACAAATTTTTACATTATACCAATCGGTTTTTAAGTCGAAATTTTAACCTTGGGGTGCCAGGGTACACCCCTGTCATACTGTAATGTGTGAAAGAAATACAATAACATTTTCATTAACTAAGAGTGACCATTTGTGTGACCATTTGGACATGATAATATTATATGATATATTATATTTGTGCGTAAGAACTTTTATAGGTAGCCTTTAAAGTACATTCTAAAATATTCGAATACTGTTGAAAAAAAAAAGATCAACAAAATATCTTGTCCTGAAATTGATCGCATACTTAACAGATCACGAATGCGATCTCATATGTCTACGTTAATTTTAAATGATAATATTTCTCCATTATGCAATTACAATAAAAACACGTATGTTCTAAATAATAGTTGTCCTTTTGACTCCGTTATAGCTGATATTGCAGTTGCATATATAGATTATGAACAATATGCTTCTTTCATCGATGGGTCAAAAAATGAGTACTTAAATTTAGCAAAAGATCTTGGTCTTCATGGCTCATTGAAACTATAATACACAAGGAGATTGATATTATTGATGCCATATTTCGATATTTCTGCATCTATTCCCTCAGTGTATACTCTTAATTCCGAATGTAATGTATTGAAAGTCATCCAAGATTATATAAAAAATGATCTAAGCATTACTCAGACTATACAATGCTTAAATAAAAACTGTCCTGAAGAAGATCAAATAAGACATTCAGCTACAATAATAATAAATGACTTAAGCAAAATACTTGAAAAAGGCTTTTCATGTCTAAATATGTTATTGAAAATTATTTTAAAATCAGAAAGAAAACCATGTATTTATAAACATTGTAACGGCATATTAAAGAAAGAAAAGAAGCTTGGAATTCATATTTTTATTGAAACAGATAAATTATCAATAGACTCATCCACATTTACGTGTCTTTTTAACCAAATTCCAGTGAATATAAATCTAAACAATTAAAAGTAAGTGTTTAAAAAACTATTTAAACTTAAAATTGGACAATAATAATTTGGTTTTGTTGAAGTCATAATCAATCCGCAAAAAATTATAAAAAACATAAAAATTATACGTTATAATAATATTATTAATCATTTTTAATAATCTATGGTTAGTTTTTCAGTTATTAATTATCAATAAGCTAATAAGAATTATATTTTTTAAATTGTCTTATAACATATTTTATCATTAAAAGAAATATAAATATTTAATATTGGTAATTAAAAAAAAAAATTAAAAATGTATACGTATAATGTTAATTAGTGTACGAATTTAATTTAGATTTAGATTATACTAATAGTACATTTTTTATCAAATATAGATTTTCTATTAACATTTTTTTTTTTAATATACATTTTTTTTATTAAATATATTTTTTTTATAAATTGAATTCAAATAATAAAATTAAAAATTTTTATTTCCATTTATATTTTCACTTAATTAAATATACGTTTTATATTTTATAAAGTTTTTTTTAAATATACATTTTTTATTAAATTTAGATTTTTTTATAAGATTTGTATTTTTACATTTAGAATTAATTTATTTTATTTAGATTTTTATTTTATTAAAAATAATTTTTTTTTTAACATTCCTTCTTTTATCAAATATAGATTTTTTTTATTAAATATAGATTTTCTATTTAGAATTTTTAAATTTATTTAGATTTAAATTTTATTAAAATTCATTTTTTTATCAATTTAAATTTTTTTTCATTAATAGATTTCTTACAAATTGAATTCAAATAAAATTAATTTGAATTTTCTATCGAGTAAAGATTTTTTAAATATACATTTTTTCGTCAAATTTAGAATTTTCTAATAAGGTTTGTATATTTAAATTTAGATTTGATTTATTTTATTTTTATTTACATTTTATTAAATATAGATTTTTTTATTAAATGTAGATATTTTATAAATTTAATCCAAATAAAAAGACCAAATTGAATAAACATAAAAATAAACGGCTTGCGTCTTACCGTAATTTGGGGTGACTTTGATAATTTTTACAACTTTTTTTACACATAATTACTCATAACTTTTGTATACTTATAGTTAAAAATCTAAAAATGGTATCGTTACTTCAAGTTAGCTTCCTTAATTAGGTTAAGTAATATTTTAAAAAACGTAAGTAGTTTTTTTAATATATTTTTTTGAATGTACCTATCAATCTTAAACTATATGTGGGGTCACTTTGATACCCCCATTTTTTTCTGTGTTAATTGATGGTACTGCATATAGACCAGTCAATCTCGACCCACATAAAATTTGGTTGAGTAGTTTAGAAGTTATTGCATAAAATGTACAACGGGGTGACTTTGATAGGATTTATAAACAATTAGGTTTTTTTGTAATAATTAATATACAATTACGATTTTCATTAAAACAAAACAAACTTTATTATATAATTTTTAAAAATAAAAAATAGGTATAAAATAATTAATTATACCATTACTCGTCTCTCTTTGACAGTCTTAGTTAGGAATTATTAAATAGCTAATAGGTTAAAAATTAGTTAATATAAAACTTTTTAAAACAAAACATAGAATAAAATAATTAATCAGTTATAAATAAATATTTTTTAAATATTACCTACCAACATTAAAAGTACCTATTTTTTCATACCTATTTGAAATATTATAATTCCCCGGATCATCTTGTAGATTTGACTCGTCATAGTTAAATC
>NC_042493.1:38957125-38959789 GCF_005508785.2 Acyrthosiphon pisum | reverse complement strand
ATGATTTGCTAATTTTAAAAATAGATTTGGAAAATATTAGCTAACTACCGGTGTTTGTTTGGAGACGATCGGACAAAGTGGGTGGGTTACATGAATTTGGCCCACTCAAATAAAAAATAATTACAACTTCTGCAATAATGATTTGCTAACTTCTACACTATATTTGCTATTATTTGCTAACTTTTGGTATTGGTTAGGGTCGTATCATAGAAAGTGAGTGGGTCAAGTTTAAGCACGTGTTTATTTATCCTTAACTTTAGGTTTCGATAACATAATAATATCATAGTAGGTAGTACGGTTTTATAGTACTTCCTTAGTATCTTATTGGCTATAATTTAAAAACTAGATTTGTGTAATCGTGTTAATGTTATTATTTCGATCTCACGAAAAGTTACCAATTGATGTAATTAATCTAAAATATTACACAAGGTATAAAATAAGAGTTTCATGAAATGGATATCCAAAAATACGATTACACCAAGTGGTTGCTACATATATATTCCCTCCCCTCCCCACAAAAAATCATAAGAACGCCCCTGGAATGTACACATACACCCAGAGAAATATCTTGAGTAGTTTCAACAAACTACATTTGTTGATCATTAATAAACCTACTTTTGTTGAAATAAAAAACATATTATTGTCTCTGCAAAATTTTTGTGAATTTTATTATATCCTTAACTATTTCTACAAACTTGTTTATTAATCTATATAAACATTTATTTCATCTTTCTCTTACTAAAGAAATAACCATTTTATAATTGTAATGAATAATCGGAACTAATTTAATAAACCTCTCAGTTATTTTATACGCAGAGTTGGTTAATATATTACCTATATGCGTATTAAAATATTAAATAATGCTATATTTTTTATCGAACGTACTTTCCATCGATAGTTGAAATGTACAAACTGGTCGGTTATTTTAGTCAATATTTTATTGACTAAACATATAAACTATTATTAGATATTTAAATATTTGTTATTGTATTGATGGATCATAGATATTTGATCTCTGGACGCTGCTGGTCTACTATTAATTACTTAATCGTAATTATAATTTTCAGACAGTCCTTGTTAACGGTTTTTTAATTTACTTATTGTAAGTCAAGTGTCGTGTATTTTATTTTGATTTGTATGATTTCGTGACTCGAGTTATATAATATAATATATGAATTTAAGTACCTATACTTATATATTATATTGGTAGAACCAGAACGGCAGAACGTCTTCAAAAGGTACGTACCTGCTAATTTTTATTATTATATCTACCTATATACATATCTAAATACTTAAATCGTTTTTTCTATAGGTTTCTCTATTGAAAATTCCCGTTTAAGACAATAATACCTAACCTATATACCAGTGTATATCTACTTCCTATACCTAATTAATAGTTTGTTATAATATATTAAATAATAAGTCAGTATAGGTAATATTTAAATATGATTTGTTTTATGGTTTACGTAGTAATTGAACCTGATTCAGAAGATATGGCACTTTCTTTATTAAACAATGATGATTTGTCTTGGCCTGAAGTTGAAACAATATGGAAAAATACAATTAACTTCAGACTTTAATACATAAGAATAAATGATACAGCATCCATTTTTAATAAATGATTACCTACATTATACAAAGCCAATGGGCCATAAATTAGTAAGTAGGTAGGTAATCAAAAATATTCAAAATTTTGATTAAAATAGGTATGTCTTTATTGAATTATATATTTTATTGAATCAATTATTATAGATAGAGATTGATTTTTGTCGAATGTACCCAACTTTTAAAAACTTAAATGTTAAATTTGAAAAAACATTACTAACTTTATCAAATAGGTATATTGAATGATGTCAAAGATAGTGGAAGTGTAGCTCTATTACGTCAGTTAAAAGAATCTACTAATTTATGTAAAAGTAAGATTTTATGTTTACATTTTTGGACAGCAGTATTCATAACTATTTTATTTATTTATTTATTTTTAGATGGTGAAACCTTGACTTTATTATATTTGTTACATTCAATATTTTTGCCTACTACTAAAAAAATGACTGTGGATGAACAAGGCAAAAGATCAAGCATAAAATATTCTATAAAATATTCCCAAAACTCATTTATTATCATAGCACATACTGCAGTAGAAGTAGAATTAATTTTAGAAAAACTAAAAAAGCAAAAAAATAACATACAACCTTGTATTTTAATTGTTGGGTCATTATTAAACCCTGTCCAAATACTTGTATACTTTGATGATATAAAATACAAAGTATTCTCCGCTTTTAAAGCTGTAGATATATGTTTAAAAAATTTTCATGTATTCAATTTAGAATATCCACTACAATGCAATAATGTATGGTTGTTCTTACAAATCTATTATTATGAAATTTTGACAAATTAATATAATAGGAGTAGTAGTTTGATAAAACAAATTTGTTCAGAAATGGATACAAATTTAACTGATTTAGATTCTAGCACTTAGAATTGTCTTAGATAGTAACATTTGTGATTATACAATATACATATTATATCAGTGGCGTGCAGACAAGACACAAATGTGGGCCTAGGCCCCACTTGAAAATGGGGTGGTGTGGGTGGGTATTTTTTGTTAAGAATTTTACAGTTACTAAAATTAGATTTGTAAATGTATTTTACTACGTTCTTTTA
>NC_042493.1:38951634-38954469 GCF_005508785.2 Acyrthosiphon pisum | reverse complement strand
AAATTAAAATATGATCATTTTATTTTACTTCTTATAATTAAAATATTTAGTTTTTATACTTTAATAGGTATAGTTTTCTATATAATACCCACCTAAATATAAAAACTATTTTTTATTTACTGTATACCTAATACCTATACCACATAATTTATAATAATTTGTATTGATTTTCTATAGTTAGTATTGGCATTTAGAACAATGTAATAATGTAATAATTATTATGTAATTATAGTAAAAATTAATTAAAATAATTAATCAATTAGTCAAGAGTCACTAATGGGTGGCTGCTTAAATCACGCCTGTCACGTATCATGTACTATTATCATATAAGCTTATTGTGCAAACTGTACAGATTGTTTATTTCCAATAAAAAATAAAAAAAAAAAAATTATTATTTTAGTTTAGTTTATATAATTTAAGAGAGTTAAATTAATACATTGATGATTTTAATAAACAGGTAAATTATATTTTATTCTATGTTTTTATACTATTTATTGGCAATAATTTAGTCAAATGTAAAAAAAAATCCTCACCCTATACAAGCATGATAATAATAACTAATTAGGTAGGTACTTACGTCATCATATTGATATTTAAATTTGGAACCATTGATCATTGCTTGTTTGTAGACCTAGCCAAGTAATAAGTTATAATAATCTTGGTTTGTATTATCAATGAGTAAATCATTGTTTTTACATTTCCTTTTGTTAGGCAAATATAATGATAGTGAGTAAAATCAACAATCATTTCATTAATTGAACATATTAATTTGTAAAATACAAATTTTTGTCGATAGTAAAAATAATAAAAGTTTTATGGATATAAATATATCAGTGTGTTGGTTTGTGATGACCATGGTTGGCAATATTAACAATTATTTTATTAATTTTACCAGTATTAAAATTAACCAGGAGGTTGGTTAAAATGGGGAATTATTGATTCCGCCGAAACTACCTGCTTAGGAAAAAGGTTTATATTGATTCCGCCAGCTACTGTTTATAAAATCTACATATTGATTCCGCTGGCTACTGATTATAATATCTACATTTTGATTCCACTGGCTACTGTTTATAATACTTTTGTTCATATTAAATAATTTAAAAAATTAAAATTTGTGATAATAACTTAAGGTAGGTCTCGAACAACCTTAATTTAAGTATTAATTTTTCTTTTTTTAAGCCAAAGTCTGGTATATGAATGTTATTTGAGTCATATGTATTGCTTAAGCAATACGGCCCTAAATTGTATAAAAAAAATAAAAAAAGTAAAAATGTATAAATGTTAGTCTTTTTTTATAATTAATATTATGTATAATCTAAATTGTATAGGTTAGGTTAGGTTAGGTTATGCACTGCCCAAGGTGTATTGATAAGGTGTCGTCACTTGTTTGAAAACTTGATTGAAAATTTTACCACAGACAGTCGTCACCACCGGGAGCGCTGTATGTCCTAAAGAGGCCGAAAAACAAACGCTTTTGTACACCAAAGCCTTAGAAAATTGAAAATATATTATGATTTAAGGAATAAAATTAAAAATTTTTCATTGTATAATTACTTTATTGATCTAAATTATTTGTATGCACTATGCATGTATTTAAATAATTTCTTTTTATCAAATACAGTCATTAATATTATTAAATATTGTCATTTTTAAATTTCCTACCTATTCCAAAAAAATATATGAAAAATGTAAGAGTTACCTATTGGTAATTCACTAAATTATCATACATAATTATTTCAGAGTGTTATAATTAACAAATAATAATTCATAATTACATGGACATGAAAAGGGAGGGCCAGAGGGGGCTTAGACCACTCTGAGCCGCCATCTTAAGGCCTCTCTAAGATAATATATACATAATTTTAACACTACATATTATATATAGCCAAACTTTATTATAATATATTATACCCATAATTTATGAGATAATAAATGTGCTATAAACAATTATTAAATATACTCAGACTCAAGGAATCTACTGGAAAAATTTTAGTAATTTAGTATTTATAATATTACTTATGAGCTATCCAAAATTCAAATGCTTATATTTGTAATACCTTTTGTCCTTTTTATAAGCATTTATTACTTGGTTGTACCTATATAATATTATTATATTATATTAACAGATATCCTGGGGATACCAAAATATATGCTAAATGCTTGATAGATTTATATGGTCATCATATATCAGTGCTTCTCAAGCTGGAGGCGTGGCTATATACTGGCATGGCTATTTTATTTAAACTATTTTCTTTAGGCTTTAAGAAAAAAGTATCCTAAAAACATTAATTTACTATAATTAAGAAAAAATAATTTATGATTTGATTAATGGGCCTTGACAGTTTTACATTAAATTTAGGGGATCACACAACAAAAAAAAAATGAGAAGCACAGTCCTAGATTAAACTGTAGTATATCTAAATATATATAATATATATAATATGTATTATATACATATTCAAAAATTAAATTAGGTTGCAAATATCCCAAGAAGTGACTAAATTATACATCATAATATTTTATAATTGATGTCTACTTGATAAAAAATATTTAAAACAAAAATACAAATGTAAATTAAAATTACTAGATGCTAACTCCAAAAAAAATAAATTTTAATTCATAGTTTTAAAGCATTTTGCATTTAACAGTATGAAAAATTACGCCTTCATAGGACAGGAAGCGCGCTCTGGTGTCTATAGGAACTGTGGTAAAAATTTCAATCAAGAGTTTATACGTATAGGAGTTCAGAGTGACGACACCTTATCAATACACCTTGCACTGCCATTTAAAAGCATCTAAATATTTCACGTAGTCTTTTTTATATATTTACTATTA
>NC_042493.1:38944790-38949927 GCF_005508785.2 Acyrthosiphon pisum | reverse complement strand
TTCGTGTTCGTCTTCAAGTAGTTCATCATCCGCCGGCTACTGTTTATAGTATTTACATATCGATTCCGCCGGCTACTGTTTATAGTATTTACATATCGATTCCGCCGGACACTGTTAAAAATATGTCAGCTGAAAATCAACAAAAAATTGTTGAAATTATTTCTAATGATGTGAAATTAATTGGTAAAGCAGTGTTAAATACAGCATATGGTACACAAACTGAAATGATAGCTATTGAAACATATTGTGAAATGTTCAACAAAAAAAGTGGAAAGACTCACAGCTATTTGTAGTACATTCCGATGTTATTTCTTTCGACGCCCAAATGGATTGAATGTGGATTGAATTTTGCACCTTCATCAATATAATATTCAACTAAATAATCTTTAATTTTGAACTATACAAGTATAATATTTTTATACAATTTAGACTATATACAATTAACACTATACATATTCACATATACATATTAGTTAAATACTAATATTTTAATTTATAGTTGTATATATTGTCTAAATTATACTAAATAGACTATACATTTTAAAATACATATACAAAGGGGGGATGAACAGTGTCCGGTGGAATCGATGTGTAAATATTGTAAGCGGTAGCCGGCGGAATTAATAGCCGGCGGAATCGATATGTAGATATTATAAACAGTAGCCGGCGGAATCGATACAAAATCGGCGGAATCGATATACGCCCCTGATAACCAATTTTATCTAGTATACTAATTGATTCTTATGAGAGATCAAAATAGAAAATTCCCAGTAACTACTTTTCAAAAACGACGGAAAAACAAAAATTATTGAAAAATGAGAATTTTTATGAAAAACCAGTAAGTATTTTGTTTTTTTCGTAGTAATTCGAAAACAAATAACCGTGTAAATACTTTAAATTTTCACCTAATGTTTATCTGACCGTTTTCCATACAAAATAAAGTTTTAAAAATATTTTGACTCGTTTTGAGCTATTTATATACATTTGCTAATAAAATAATTAAAAAATATCAAAAATACATAGGTAGTCACAATAATTTTTTTATGTACGCGTTTAAAGTTAGTTTTGACAAAATCACGAAAATTTAAGTAGGTATTATTTTGAGTTATAAATTTAATACAATATTGATCATAAGTTTTCTAACTTAAAAAAGTTTAGCAGAAAGTCACCGATTTTTATGGGCGTTTGAAATTCAAATTTTTATGACATTGAATATTCCAAGTATCTTGATATCGGTCTTGAGGATCAATGACATCTCATTGATGGATTTAAATAATTAAGGAAAAACGAAAATTTTTAAGCAAAATCGATTTTTGTTTTTAGTGTAACTGAAACAAATGATAGAAGATACGTGAAATTTTCACTGAATATTTATTGTTTATATTTTACATTTTTCAAATGTCATTGTAACAATATAGTAGGCCTTGTATTAGTAGCCTTGTATTACATTTTTAAGCTTTTTACCCAATAAATAAAGTTTTATTAACATTTATAGAAAAAAAGACTAAGTAATTAAATTGGAAACAGAAAATGTTCCTAAACAATTCAAAATATTTTGAAAATTTTATCGTGCATAGAAAATGCAAATACTAACAACCAGTGAAAATTTCATGTGTATACGTTCATTTGTTTTAGAGTTACATCAAAACCTTAAATCGATTTTGTGGAAAACTGATTTTGCGTAAAAATTCCTGTATTTCCTTAATTTGTATGTTGTTTTTCCCAGCGCTTTTGAAAACTATTGATAATTTTAAAATTTGACCTCCCAAATGCACCAACTAGATTCACTTCCCCATCGAACAAGATACTGTTGCAGAAAATCGAAGCAGTTTTACTGTCCCATACCGTGATGACAGACACAAATAATAATAATAAAAATAAATAAAAATAAAAACTCACATCATTGTAAAATCAATACATTCATCGTTCCAATCAGAATCTAAAAAAAAAATCACAAATATCCGGCACATCAACCCTTGATAGTTTTTCCTTTTCCTGTAAAAGCATTTTTGTTCATCAAAATAATAATTCGATAATAGTCATCGAAGGCAATCACTGACTTGTGCATGCTTGTCTTTATCTGTGCGTGTAATTATAGCTCACTTACACTAATATCGATTTACATACTTACACTCATGAACGTTCCGCGAGAGGCCGATGCAACATGTGAATTGAATTGCCTAAACTTTACTCCTTAATAAATGACCGGTACCGACACCCTTAATACCATCCATTTACGATTTACCCACCTTTTTTTGGTATGCATTCAAGATCGAATTTTGACAAACTACGTAAAAATAACGAAATGTGCAAATTAGTTAGAAATTCATAATACATTTTTTTTTTTAAATCTAGATTTGTAAATATAATACAAGATTCCTCATACGTTTGTCTACTTTTTATCAACTAAAAATGTCTACGTGAAAGTCTAATTAAGTGTTTAAGAGCGTTTGAAGATCAAATTTTTACGACATTGGATATTTACTCGATTTCTCATAATATATAGCGATTTTCTTATTTTGTTGTAATTCAAAAACGAGTAATTGTAGACACTTGAAATGTACACCATATGTTTATATTATGTTTATTTCATCATTTTCTATACTATAAAATCTTTTAAATATTTTAATATGTTTCGAGTTGTTTATGGAAATTTTCAATGTTCAATTAGTTTTGTTTTTTTTCTATAAATATCAATTTTATTTTATTTGTTTGGTAAAAAAACGTAAAAATTTAATTCAAGGCATCTCACACATTGTCACAATATCAGCTTAGAAATACTCAAATACATATGCGTGGATTTTGTTTATTAGCATATAAAGTGTTTTGTAGGTATATAAAATTTTCAATTATCAGTTAAGGTTTCAAATATGTAAAATACATTTTCTTATAAGTATTTCAAAAAGCTACCAAAAAATCTAAAAATACACAAACACAGGTTTTTCAATTGATATTTCAAGTTCAAATTTGGAGTAAATTAGTTATTTAAACGAAGAATACCTACTTAATAATTTTAGTAATTTTTTTTACTTGTGATTTAAAAATACAAAACATCAAGCTATATTGTTATATTGTTATACACACAACAACTTTTTTCAAATGCAATGTTTACGGCAAAAATGTATTCAACCTACTGTATTGTATTACTAGTAAAATAATTTATGTTAATAGCAAAAATATATAATATAATATAAGTTGACAGACCTCCGTCTTCGCTCAGAATCATTTTTCTTAACGATGATTTTATATTATTGAGTTCAAAATTAACACATCCATTACAGTGACCTCTCTGGATACCATATATACAGCAGAGTATTTTTGAAATTGAAGTTGACGACAGACACAAAAATAAAAAATAATATAGATAATTTCAATTATTTTACCCATAATTCGTAAATTACCTACCTACGTCCTACATTTAAAATGTTTTAACAATTATATAAGACTATAAAATAGTATTTTAATAAATAAGGTATTACCTAACTAGAAAACTGCTTTACGTAATAGATTATAGGTATTAAGTAAAAATTGTTTAGAAAAGTATGTGTAGGAAATTATTAAATAATTGTGCGAACATTTAAAGTACCTACGGTCATAGCGTCATTAATTTTTGTATTACCTACGACAAAATAAGAAAATCGATTTTGTCAAAATAATATACCTACTGGTTTTGGGCTAACAATTCCCGTTTTATCTAAATTTTTTTCCCTTGGTTATTTGGAAAATTCCTAGTCGTTTTTACTTTTGACCTTCCGAAGTACAAACTATATCCAATTTTCTACGAGAATACACCCTCAAAGTTTAAAATTGAAACATTTTATCACCCCTAAAGGTAATGCAAGATAAAGCACACATTACTGTAAAATCGATACATTGATTGCTCCGCTCAGATTCTAAAAGTGATAAATTTTAATGATTAACAATCTATAAAATTAATAAACATGCAGAGCCACAATATTTTTGAAAATATATAATATCATATGTCATTAAATGCAAATATGAATGCTTATATAATATATTTAGTGATAAGTCCAAGTCTTTACAGTTGTTAAATTTAAACAAGCAAATAAAATACAGTACCTATGTAAAAAATTTCAAAACAAAAAATATAAAATAAAAACACAAATCATTGTAAAACCAGTAGATACATTCATCGTTCTACTCAGAATCTAAGACTTGTAATTTTCAAAATTATTATAATATGCTATATAGTGCGGAAATAGGAAATAAATTTTCGTTTTAATTTACCACTTGACTACTTGAGATACAGCCAATGATTATAACATTTAGTTGTATTCTATATATTTTATAACATTTCTTTTAAGCCTACGTCAATATAATAATGATTATATATTTATCAACATTATCTGATAATATTGGTTTTTGTTAACAATTCCAACGTATATTGGACGAAGTTCTTTGACAAAAATTGCTCATAAATATTATATATTATACATGTCAATACGGGTTAACGTACCTATTAATGGAGGAAAGTGCATTTTTTTTTGGTGATAGTGAAACATAAACTTTTATTTTTCATTTTTTAACGTTTTTTAATTTTTTTAGAAAATTTTTTTGTCATATTTTCCTTTTTAATTTAATTTTCTGGTATTTTTAATCAAAATCCGTCAATTAACAATTTGTTTTTGTACACTGACCACATATACGCCGATAAAATAATGCAATTGCTAGATAACTAGATACGTTATTTGTGGCATATTGTATATCAGTCACAAATTTTCAAATTAAGTTGGTTGATTAATAATTTTAGTTCCCTGGCCACAACACGAAACATCAAGAAAAACAGAAATAATAATAAACTGACTAAGAATCGGACACAGCCACATCACACACGGACATCTAATGAAGAACCAACCACCAACAGAATGCACCACATGCGGAATTACCCTCACAATAAAACACATTATAACTGAATGCCGTTCAACCAAAGAAGCAAGAGAAAAACTCGACATACAAGCCAACGTGTACGAAGCAATAGGACCTGGCTGTCAACCCGAGAGAATCATAACATTCCTAAATAACACCGGAATAGAAAAATTTATTTAAACAAAATATTTAGTCATAAGTAACAATTCCCCCCCCCCCCCAATTATTGTAACCAAATTGTAAGCCAAAA
>NC_042493.1:38942837-38944740 GCF_005508785.2 Acyrthosiphon pisum | reverse complement strand
GTTGACGGTTTTTTCGGTATACCGTCAAAACCGGTATACCGGTTAACCGGTATACCGGTTTTTGCATAAATACCGCTGCAACGGTATACCGTAATACCGGTGCATACCGGAAAACCGTAATACCGGTGCATACCGGAAAACCGTAATACCGGTGCTTACCGAAAAACCGTAGTATTGTTTGCCGTTTGGTGACGGTTTTTTGGTATACCGGTTATTTGCTGAACAGTTTTCAGTCTTATCAGTTATGCCGGTTATCCTATGGTTATTGCATAGAACAATATAGAAACGACACTCGATCAATATGATGTTAGACCCAAGGTGGTATTATGTTTACGTTTACCGGAATGTAGGCTGGAGACGCTACGCGGGGTCGGCTTGTTAAATTAAAATGGATTCTATTTTTGTAATGTTATTGTTTACCAATGAAAATGCGTTCATCGAATCATAATTGTTGTAAGAGTGACTTTGATAACGGATATATTAATATTTAATAATAACGTACACTGAACACATCGAGTGTCGAGTCGTCTACATCGTACCTATAATAAAACATATTGAACTCATACAAATAAAATAAAATTATTGACTCGTTTTCGACAAGTGAGGGATGCATCCAAAAAGTCTGGAAGTGGTGGAATAAAATGGCAGTATTATATATTAATAGAAAATGCCATATCACCAACGGCTAGGCAAACAATTTCTCCGCCAAAAGGTAATTTTTTTATTTTACTGAATTACTTAATCATTTAAATATTATATAATAGATGAGCTATAATTTTGTTATTAATATAGTTAGATATAGTTTAAAAAATATTTTGCTTCTGTTTCTGTACATACATTCTCTAATTATAACTGACGATTAGAAAGGTTGAAAATATGTATAGAAATATATATATATATATATATAGAAATATGTATTGAAATATGTGTAAATTGTTGATATATATATATACCTATATATCCTTGTATAACTATTTTATTACATTTTTTTGTGTTCACAAATTTGTAGATTTGTTACATGAATCATCAATAGTCCCATAGAAACACCAGAGTTAGAAAATACAATACCACCTTTATCTGACTCATCATATACAGCAACACCAATTTCCTTATTCAAACAAAACCATCATGAAAAAACACCTGCTTGGTTTACTAAATTCGAAAAATTGAGAAATGATCAAATAGAAGCAACTAACAATAATGCAAATCAACTTAACATCCGGTTAGTAAAATTCAATATTATATTTTTATTTATTTAGTCATATTATGTTTTTAACAGTTGCTTTTCTTCTAAACTTCCTATCATTTAATATTTCATACAATTTATTATTCAGTAGGTTCATAATTTCCATAACATAAGTTCCATTCACTTAATATATAATAATTATTGTTCTGCAGCAAACCAAAAGTTTTTAGTGTAGTTTTTCAACAGTGATCTATTTGAACATTTAACTTCTTAGACTAAATTTAAATGCTTATCCAGACAACTCTAATATTTAAGCCATCAAATTGAAATTTTTTTATAATATATTACTTTTGATGAAACCATACATTTTTATATTGCTTGACTGAGAGACATTAGGTGGTTCAGAACTTGGATTAATTTTGATTAATAATACATTTTTCACTTTTAGTCTTGACAAGTTGGAAAAAAGAGAGGAAATTATGTTGAAGACTCAGGCTGAACTGCTAAACAAATTGGATGATGCAAATCAAATTGAAAGGGAAAAGATAGAACTTTTCAAAAAAATGTTTGACGCCAATATATTATAATATTTTTTTCCATTTTTTTTTTAGTTGCTTCAATACGATATTACAAAGTCTGTATATTAGTATAGTAAAGAGGAGCCAGTTTCTATTTTTATTTTGTTATTTACATTTGATTTTATAACTATAAATTACT
>NC_042493.1:38940456-38941559 GCF_005508785.2 Acyrthosiphon pisum | reverse complement strand
GGAATACCAACTTGCAGTACAACAGATGGAACTTGTTTTCTATTGCAAAACATATTTCTATCCAACTTTGGCATTTTAGTTCGTTTTTCCCAAGGAAATAAAGTATTAATATGGCACCCATCAATACAGCCAAATACATTGGGAAATGAGTTTAATCCTCTTAGAGAATTAAATTTCTGGATGTTTTCTAATGCCGCTACTCCTGTTGGCCATACAATTATCTTACCAGCTACATCATTCATAGCCAATAAACAATTTGTTATTATATCATGACTTGTACTCTCTGCTATGTTAAAGCGATTACCAATTTGTCTGAAATGCATATTAATTTTATCTAAGTAAATCCTAATGCTGACAAAATATGATTTTTATAAATTAGCATTTATCATTAAGAGGATGTCAGCGCACAGTTTGTTTACTCTCTCTGGCCCAAGAGCAACATAGTCAAAAGCATTTACGCAGAATCATTTTTTCTATGTTTTTAAGTAATCTTAAAGTAAAATCACCAATTACAAAAAAAGATAGAAAATAATATTTTTGAGGGAATGACATATCAATTAGTTTAAATATTGTCTTAAAACAATTTAAACATTATTTCAATTTTCAAAATTTTTTTGTTTACTTTAAAAGTAGAATATAAAGTCAAATAACAATGAAATATAAAAACGAAATGTCTTTCCTTCAGAAATAATATTCTGTATCTTTTTTGTAATGGGCTATTTTACTCAAAGATTATTTAAAAGCATAGAAAAAAATGATGCGTTTTGTCTCTTGCGTGTGGGCTGGGCAGAGAAAACAAATTGTACGCTGACATCCTCTTAAAGCTGTGAATATAATTTATGAAGTATACACATAAGTATCTAGTTTAAGACTAATTACATATAAAAAGTAATTTCTATAAATTATCAATAAAAAATAAATGTTTGCTTCTCTATGTAATTTCCAACTGTATTCATTAATTTATTAGTTCGAATTTATATAATATACACATGAAAACTACTGGGAATTTATATTGACCTCACAAAGTACCAACACTAGATACACTTTTCTACCAGAAAAGATGTAGTTAATTGAAGCATTATGACTTCCCCAAAACGCGATGA
>NC_042493.1:38937974-38940356 GCF_005508785.2 Acyrthosiphon pisum | reverse complement strand
TCTCATTGATGGATTTAAATAATTAAGGAAAAACGAAAATTTTTAAGCAAAATCGATTTTTGTTTTTAGTGTAACTGAAACAAATGATAGAAGATACGTGAAATTTTCACTGAATATTTATTGTTTATATTTTACATTTTTCAAATGTCATTGTAACAATATAGTAGCCCTTGTATTAGTAGCCTTGTATTACATTTTTAAGCTTATTACCCAATAAATAAAGTTTTATTAACATTTATAGAAAAAAAGACTAATTAAATTGGAAACAGAAAATGTTCCTAAACAATTCAAAATATTTTGAAAATTTTATCGTGCATAGAAAATGCAAATACTAACAACCAGTGAAAATTTCATGTGTATACGTTCATTTGTTTTAGAGTTACATCAAAACCTTAAATCGATTTTGTGGAAAACTGATTTTGCGTAAAAATTCCTGTATTTCCTTAATTTGTATGTTGTTTTTCCCAGCGCTTTTGAAAACTATTGATAATTTTAAAATTTGACCTCCCAAATGCACCAACTAGATTCACTTTCCCATCGAACAAGATACTGTTGAAGAAAATCGAAGCAGTTTTACTGTCCCATACCGTGATGACAGACACAAATAATAATAATAAAAATAAATAAAAATAAAAACTCACATCATTGTAAAATCAATACATTCATCGTTCCAATCAGAATCTAAAAAAAAAATCACAAATATCCGGCACATCAACCCTTGATAGTTTTTCCTTTTCCTGTAAAAGCATTTTTGTTCATCAAAATAATAATTCGATAATAGTCATCGAAGGCAATCACTGACTTGTGCATGCTTGTCTTTATCTGTGCGTGTAATTATAGCTCACTTACACTAATATCGATTTACAACACTCATGAACGTTCCGCGAGAGGCCGATGGAACATGTGAATTGAATTGCCTAAGCTTTACTCCTTAATAAATGATCGGTACCGACACCCTTAATACCATCCATTTACGATTTACCCACCTTTTTTTGGTATGCATTTCAAGATCGAATTTTGACAAAATACGTAAAAATCACGAAAATGTACAAATTAGTTAGAAATTCATAATACATTTTTTTTTTAAATCTAAGATTTATAAATGTAATACAAGATTCCTCATAAGTTTGTCTACTTTTATCAACTAAAAAATGTCTACGTGAAAGTCTAATTAAGTGTTTAAGAGCGTTTGAAGATCAAATTTTTACAACATTGGATATTTACTCGATTTCTCATATAGCGATTTTCTTATTTTGTTGTAATTCAAAAACGAGTAATTGTAGACACTTGAAATGTACACCATATGTTTATATTATGTTTATTTCATCATTTTCTATACTATAAAATCTTTTAAATATTTTAATATGTTTCGAGTTGTTTATGGACATTTTCAATGTTCAATTAGTTTTGTTTTTTTTCTATAAATATCAATTTTATTTTATTTGTTTGGTAAAAAAACGTAAAAATTTAATTCAAGGCATCTCACACATTGTCACAATGTCAGCTTAGAAATACATATGCGTGGATTTTGTTTATTAGCATATAAAGTGTTTTGTAGGTATATAAAATTTTCAATTATCAGATAAGGTTTCAAATATGTAAATTAAATTTTCTTATAAGTATTTCAAAAAGCTACCAAAAAATCTAAAAATACACAAACACAGGTTTTTTAATTGATATTTCAAGTTCAAATTTGGATTAAATTAGTTATTTAAACGAAGAATACCTACTTAATAATTTTAGTAATTTTGTTTACTTGTGATTTAAAAATATAAAACATCAAGCTATATTGTTATATTGTTATACACACAACAACTTTTTTCAAATGCAATGTTTACGGCAAAAATGTATTCAACCTACTGTATTGTATTACTAGTAAAATAATTTATGTTAATAGCAAAAATATATAATATAATATAAGCTGACAGACCACCGTCTTCGCTCAGAATCATTTTTCTTAACGATGATTTTATATTATTGAGTTCAAAATTAACACATCCATTACAGTGACCTCTCTGGATACCATATATACAGCAGAGTATTTTTGAAATTGAAGTTGACGACAGACACAAAAATAAAAAATAATATAGGCAATTTCAATTATTTTACCCATAATTCGTAAATTACCTACCTACGTCCTACATTTAAAATGTTTTAACAATTATATAAGACTATAAAATAGTATTTTAATAAATAAGGTATTACCTAACTAGAAAACTGTTTTACGTAATAGATTATAGGTATTAAGTAAAAATGTTTAGAAAAGTATGTGTAGGAAATTATTAAATAATTGGGCGAACATTTAAAGTAACTACGGTCATAGCGTCATTAATTTTTGTATTACCTACGACAAAATAAGAAAATCGATTTTGTCAAAATAAT
>NC_042493.1:38936799-38937874 GCF_005508785.2 Acyrthosiphon pisum | reverse complement strand
TATTTATACTAAAAATTATACTAAACGTAGCTTAACGCCTTAACCTAGGTACTCTCCAGTTGATTATTTTATTAATTTTAATATTTTTCACATACCTAATATTAATTCATTAAAAAATACATTATATTTTAGATTCTGTGAGAAACGATGGTAACTTTCATGTATTTTTCAATACAATTTTAACATATTTATACAATTCTACTACAATTTTGATATTTTTTCATTCATTTTTATCGGGACTTTTTTTCCGCGATTCACAAATACCAGATAACCGATAATCGCTTTTGATGAAACCACAGATTAAAAGTTAGTTATCTCCGGTTCTTTTGACTTCTGGTTATTACTGTTGGGTTTGATAAATTGCACAGTAGCAGTAAATATTTTAACGTACATAGGTCGCTAACGGATTACTCAAATTAAATTTAAACGTTAAATCAATTTTTTTCTATATGTTTAAAAATTGGCTATTTTGAATTTTTTTATTTTTTGTACAATTACGACAATTACCATAATTGTCTTCATAAATTGTACAGTGAATTTGTTTTATATTATTGATACGTAATTACTTTATTTAAAATGAATAATATAAATAATTTAATTGAGTTTATTGATGACGTAAATAACATTGGCCGAAGAAGACCTCAAGTGTACAAAGATAGGCCAAACTATTACGATATATTAACAGATGACAAATTTATCTATAGATTTCGTCTTTCAAAAAGTTGTGTAAATTACCTGTTAAATTTGCTTGTAGGAAAATTGGAGACAGCTACAGACAGGTAAATATTATTAATATTAAAAACCTCACTGTTTATATTGAATACCTAGACCTAATGGCCAATATCTGAAGGCTGAAAGTCTAATACAGTAATAACTATGAAATATTTTGTTTTCAGGAAAATGGCATTAGCCCCATTGAATCAAGTACTACTCACACTACGCTTTTATGCTCTGGGGACTATGCTTATATCAGTGGCAGATATGTTTGGTGTAAGTGTATCTTCCGCAAGCAGACCATAAAAAATGTTTCGTATGCTATTGCGGGATTGAGTAGTTCATTTTTAAAAATTTCCTG
>NC_042493.1:38927981-38935772 GCF_005508785.2 Acyrthosiphon pisum | reverse complement strand
CAATGATATAATATCATTATATACGAAAAACGATTCTGAGCAGAGACGGTTTGTCAGATGAGGATATTTTATTTTATATTTATATTGTTATTACTTATTATTGTTATTGTTATTGTTAGGCGTTCCCGTGTTAACTGTTAAATCAAATTTTAAAGTTGATAATGTGTAATTATCAGTCGTCACAACAGCTGATTCTTATTGACCAATGAAAAGCATTGTACTGTTTATCTAACTGCTAGTTAGCACTAACAGAAACATTGTAATAACGTTCTGGTTTATACTTCCCGATAAAGTCGCCGCTATACTAAACCATACGCTAGCTTAACTTTCAGTTAAATCAAATTTAGCTGGACATTGTAATAACGGCCCTAATAGTCACTTTTTTATATAGCTTTAACCTCTTGCAGCCCTGCCTAGGGGGTAATTAAACATTAATAATTAACATATTTTTAACTAAGTCAAATATTTTCTTATAACTACAATTTTGATGTTGATTACATTGTTTATTAACTATTATGTATTAACTTAACTAATATTTTTTATCATAAATTTGCCCACTTTGATAATGGAAAAATTCAATAAAGTTTTTTACCTATTAGGTTCCTTTGTAGACTTCTGTCTACAAAAGTTATTGTTACAAATAATATACTGACTTCTGAGACCTCTATAGTATATAGGAACCCTAGTCTATTAAAATCTGTTTTGAAAATTGAATATACCTCTTTAAGTTAATAATTAGTTGCCTAGAAAAATAATTAAATCAATTTATGATTTTATGAACAAGTGTTTTATTACCAAAAAATAATGTGTTTGAAAATTATTATACATGGTAAGTATTTGTATTTCTGAATGGACATTTTATGTGTTAGTTATATGCATAGTAAAAACATTTTAAATTTAGTAATTTATTCAATACAATTTAAAAAAATAAAAAAAATTAAGGCGATTCACCCTCCCCCCCCCTGTGACCAGCTATCACCATTTGGACACTGTCACTGTCCATTGAAGTGGTGAGTTCCGTTGTGATTGATGTAGCCATTACCATAGGGCATAGAGGCACTGGCATTAATGAGTACGGAAAACCTTTATATATTAATCATTATGAACGCGGGCGTTACAAAGGAGAGCTAGATCAGGTCAAAAAGCGCAATCTACTGATTAAAAACATCGATAGTTTAAGAATCGATTCTCAAAAAATCAAGTTTTTTGGCACCGATTTTTTTCATTCCGATTTTTTTCGATTCAAAAATCGATTCTCTGTCATGAAACGCCCATCACTACCATCTAGTCGGCGGTGCCGTCGTTGGTGGTGGCAGCGACGGTGGCGGCGGTGGCGGCGGCCAGCGTTCGGGAAGGTTTAGTGGTGGGAATGCGCGAGATCGGACGAATTTTGGTCGCCGCTGGGTAGCGTTCTTAGAATGGCCTTACTATAGTAGGGGAATACAATTTTTATTTGTTACTATATATAATAATAGTAAAAATCACTTTAAATTCTACGAATTTATACACCTACTAGTTGAGATTTTTACTTACATAAAGATTAGACACGTAATTCATTAAATGAGTTTTAAATTTAAAATTAAAAGATGATGTTCTTCCCGCTTAAATATTCAACATAGGGGGAGTTGAAAAACACATAGCATTAGCTGCTACTCAAATTCACTCTGACCCTTTAATAGCATTAAATAAAATGAAGTATCTTCCACAGTATGAGAATACTTTTCATGACATTGGTTATGATAAAACTTTAGTTTATTTTTGGAGCAATTTACAATATAGATTTGGTCGAAAAATCATCACAGGGATTAAGAAACGTAGTGGCCCAACTTTTCTTTATAAAGGAGTCATAAATATTAATAATAGTAATTTCACAGTTATGTCAATGTTATCTGAACAACATGACACGATATCTATAAGCACCAAATTAATTACCTGTGGGATGGGTCTTCTTGTTCTTTCAATTGATGAAGCAGAAAAAATATAAGAAGCAATTTTTACAATTATTCTCGGCAAATATGATGGAGAAGTTTTGCAATCTGATAGACCACATTGAATCTAATGAGCTTATAAAAACACCTTGTACTGAAAAGAAAAGTTTTTTGGCCAAATTAATATCATGCAACAAAAATCAATTAGAAATATTAGAACAATCAAATACACAGCTCCAAAGCCCTGAACATGACAGTGACATACATTCGTACAATCGTACATCAGTCAAGTTTTCGACAAATATATGGCCAAATTATGACCAGATGGAATACGGCACGACCATGTATTATTATTTTTATCAGACGCAGCGCATTTAAAAAAGCTGGAAAATCATTGAAGTGTTTTATTCAAAAATGATACATGTAACATGTAACATGTACATGGCTTACATATAATTGCGGAACAGGTTCATGACCACTTTAGCACTGTTGACAAAGTAATCGCAAATTGTAAGAAAGTATTTAAAAAAGCACCTACTAGAGTCAAATGCTTAAAAAAGGAGGCTCCAGGTGTAAGTTAAACACCAGATCTCGTAATTACAAGGTGGGGATCATGGATTACCGCGGCAGTTTATTATTGCGAACATTTAAACATTGTTCGCCATATTATGTCAGAGCTCGTTGACGATGATGCGGTGAATATATAAAAAAAAAAAAAAAATACATTGTTAAGCCCGCCCTTGAGTGCAACTTAGCGTACATAAAATCAAACTTTAAAATTTTTGTAGAAGGAATAAATAAACTACAGACAAAATTCCTATCTTTAATAACTGCGTTCGAAGAATCGTTCAAATCATTACGGGGCAAATCAGGTACAATTGTAAAAAATAAAATTAAAAATGTATTTGAAAATAACAACGGCTAAGTCAATATTTAAACGCATCTCCAAAATATTGTCCAGTGAAGAAGAAAATAACGAATTAGATAAAGATCTTGAATAATTGTCTAGTTACGATATAGTATTTTTTATGCGTTCCTTCTCAACATCAAGACATTGTTTGACAATAGTCGGAGCATCAAATTTGAAAATTTGGCAAAACATTTAATCATACAGTGTAACTCAGGTAAAATAATTTAATATATAAAATATTATAGCAAAAATACGCGATTTTCATGGTTGTTTTTGAATTAGATGGTCAAGTTAGATTTAGCCCACATGTTGGGTGAAATAGATGACATAATGACAGCCAAATTCGTTGAGTCAATATTTAATTGTACACAGTTAAAGACTCCGAATAGAGGCACCCCCAGATATAAAAAAAAATGGAAAAACAACACAGATAAATGTATATTAGTTCATTGGATCCGACAGTCTCGAGAATCGAATACTTACGCAGTGTGCGAATATCTGAAATCGCAAAATGACACATAGGTACACTCATCTGATGGTGGTTGCTAAAGAAAACATTAAAAAAGGAACAGTGTTGAAAGACTTTTCAGCCCAATTTTTTTAATATTTTTTTGTCTCAATTATTAAAATATTGATTTTCTTTAATTCATTACAGGTGTCAATTATTTCTCCATAGTTGATTCTGATTTAAAAAAGGTACAGTGTATATTGATTGAGCCTGCTGCTTTCATCAATCACAGTTGTCATCCCAACAGTAAGTTCTATACATATGAAAAGACTGAGCTTTGTATAACAGCAGTACAAAATATACAAAAACATGAAGAATTAATTGTTTGTTATGATTACGAGTACTTCAGCATGAATTGTAGATGTAACCTGTGTGCATGCATACATCAGACTATAGAATATTGTAAGTACATTTGTACTTATACAAAAATGTATATTTGTTCAATATATATATTAATATCTATAACATTTTTTTTTTATTTTATACAGTGGTTGAAACCGTGATCAGTTTTCAAGCATCCAGCACTAGTGATGATAATGATTATGTCGATTTTAGTTCTTATTTTAAGATTTTTTAGGTCATATTATAGCGCATATTTTATTTATTTTTAGTCCGAGCACTGATTATAAATAATGTTTATAAACCTAAATAATTACATAGAAACGATGTAAATATATCAAATTAAATTAAAAAATAAAATAATAATTCTGGCGTAAAGTTCTGGATACTAGAAAGTTGGACATTATAAATTAACCAAAATATTTAGCCTTTAATTTGTATTAAAGATGTATTCTATTTTTCAATAGGTAATTGCACATCAAAATATAAAATAATAATAATAAATAGCAAGTAAAATAAAATTAAAATCAACTTAAATAGTTACAACTCGAACATAAAAATTAACCATTTTATTAATTTAAAAATGCAAATCTTTTACTGTTTATAAATATAAATAAAACAAATACCTTTTCGTATCATTTAATTTTTTACTACACATATAATTTATAAATCCTTTCTTAAATCTTAGATATTTTTTTCCTAGGAACTAGGAGGTAAACTATCTGATTGATGATGCGGATTTAGAGCTTGAGGAGAAGATGAATAAGGATCTTGAGTTGAATGTACAATACTTTGATACCATTGACCGTTTTGTAGGTATTCGATTTCGGGTGGGTAAATGAAAAGTTGAGGAATATTGAGGATAGATGTTGTTTTGATTTGAAGTTTTTATACTTTTTATAGTCCGGTAGCAAAGATAATAAAGAAGTTTATCGGGATCATTGTTTTGAGTTAGCTATATATATGACAGTAATTTATTTTGAAAAGAGGTCCTACTGGTCGGGTCTTATTGATTTTTTTTATTGAAAATTAACTGTACTCCATGCTAACGGCATCCTGTTTATTCACTGCATTACCAACTTCAATAATTTGATCATCATTATCAACAACGATTTGCCCACTAGTATTGCTTTCAACTATTTCATCGAGATCATCTTCAAAATTTCCGGACGTACTACGAAAAAATTTTAAATAATTGTACATAACAGTGCATTAAGTTTTAGAAATAAATTCTACAACATATAGTTTGATTACACATGACATAATTGAATAAAATAGTACCTTCTTCTTTCAGTTACTGGCTTTAAAAATGATAAAATATCAGTGAAATTATATTTTTTTTTCTATTGGTGGCACTAGAACCTGGTTTGATCGAGTTTTCTTGTTTTAAGTATTCAAAATAATTATCACGTAAGTATCTCCACTTTTTGTCTTTTATACCTTTAACTGAAATTTAAATTCAAAACAATTAATGGTACAATTAATCTTGTTTTAATGACGCCACACGCTACCGAGATATGTCTATAGGCCATTTAGAACAGTAAAAATGCTTAGATTTTCATCAGCAACATTTTTTTATATAGAAAAGTAAATCTAGTTAAAGTAAACATTTCCCAGTAATTTTCTCAAGTGCAGAGAAAAACAAAAAAAAAAAAATTATGGAAAAACGGGAATTTTTACTCAAAATTGGTTTTCGACAAAATCGATTCTGGTTTTTGGTGTAACTCTAAAACAAATGACTGTAGAAATTACATGAAATTAGTAATTTTTCGTAAGTTGTTGTTAGTGGAAATTAAATAAAAAGTTAAGCGTAAATCGATAATATTTTTTTATGCGTATTTGAATTTCGAATTTTTACAAAATATGTAGGTACAAATCACAAAAATTGGCAAATTATTCAGAGCTAGGACTCATAAAAATGTTTTTTTTTAAATGTAAATTTAAAAATTTAACACAAGATGTTTAACACATTTGTTTGTCTACCTCTTTTTCAAAAAAAAATTTTACTGGAAAGTCAAATTAAATTTTTACGAGCGTTTGAAGTTCTAATTTTTACAACATTGGATATTCACTCGATTTCTCATTCAACGATTTTCTTATTTTGTTATTAATCAAAAACTATTAACTGTAAGTACTTCCTACTTGACATTTTCATCAAATGTTTAATTTATCAACTCCTATACTTGATAAAGTTTTCAAAATATTTTGACTTGTTTTAAGCTGTTTATAGACAATTTCAAATTTAAATTATTTAAGTTTTTTTTTATTCTATAAATATCAATAAAATTTTATTTGTTGGGCCAAAAAGCATCAAAATGTAATACAAGGCTCCTAATAGGTTTCTTAAATAGCAATTGAAAAATATTAAAAATACATAGGGACAATTTTTTTTTATAAGGATTTTTAAGTTTGATTTTTGACAACATTTATCAAAATTTAAAATTTAAAAATGATTATGATGTTAAAAATTTATAAAATGTTTACATTTTATAGCTAAGGATTAAAAACTTCTAACAAGGTTCCACGTAAGTATGTTATTCTGTAACCAAAAAATCTCAAAAGTATAAAAACAGATTTTTTTTTAGTTATTTTATATTCAAATTTAAAGGAAACTACATATTAAATAACCAAGAATTACGATTTTAGATATTTTGTGGTAATTTTATAATATTGATTCAACTTATCAACTACCTACCATATTCATAATAAGAAATAACAATATAAATATAGCATTAAATATGAACATTGACAAACCGTCATATCACCGTTTAGAATCGTTTTTCGTACTCACCTTTTATGAACTTGCACTTACATTTTTTTTTACATTCCTTTACAATATTTGGTATCGGGAAAAATATAATGTTGAGTAATTTTAGGTTCTGAGTGGAACGAGAGATCTATTGTTTTACAATGGTGTGTTTTTTCTTTTTTTTTTTATCCTGTATACAATATTTCTACCAGAAGGAGTGCTTCGATTTCAACAAATAGTATCTTATCTTTTAGCAAATTGGATCAAGATGGTACCTTAAGTAGGTAATTTTTCAATTTTCTCAATAGTTATTTAATACCACGGAAATAACCATCGATAAAATACAAAAAACCGCTAAAAATGGGATTTTAATTTTTAACGCTTTGTTTATCACCATAGAAACGAAGAAAAATAAAAAATAAATGAACGATTTTAGTTATTTTATTGTAATTTTTAATATTAATTCAATTTACAGGTTTTAATAAAATATAATACACATATAAACAATATAAAATATCCAGACTAGAACTAGATGGGTCCCGGTGCAAATTAATCTGTGGGCCCATCTAGTTCTAGTCTGGATATTTTATATTATTAGTCATTACTTAGTCTCACATTGGGTATGAATGTAGGGGGTGCTGATATAATTTATGGTACACAGATCCGCGTGGGGATTTCCCCCCCCCCACAATTCACACCACCCTAATAATATATAATAAACTGCATTGCAATAATTTTAAATTTTTACTTATTAATTATAAAGGTGGGTTTCCACTAGATACGTGTACGTGCATAAAAATACTTTTCTGTGATTGGTTGGTACACATTGTAAGCCTTTGGTATACCAGAGTGTTATACGTTCTTACCACAGGCTTAACCATGGTACCATGAAGTTAGATCCAATTCAACTTTTCACGTGTACACGGCTTTATATTGATAACATAATAGTATAATATTAGGTAACTAATATGTTACTAATCCTAACCGATATAACCCATCTATGCCGATGGGAAACGTTTGTGACTTTGTGAGACCGTTCATGGCGAACGGATCCGGTCAATATATTCACGTACACGTTACACGTATATAGTGGAAACCCATCTTAATACAAATATAATAAATTAAAGCTTTAATAAATTATACTTCAATATTTGTATAGACAAATGAATAACTAATAATAAAGTTGAAATTGTATAAATGATAATATAATCGCTACTCTTTATGTATATTAATCATTAAGGGTGTCGGTGCCGGTGCGTTTTTTGGTACAAAAACATGTCTTACAGGAAAAACTCTCACGACCTGTAGAATTGTCGGATTTCGTTAATTTTTTTTTTATCTTTAAGTAGAGAACATT
>NC_042493.1:38922506-38927493 GCF_005508785.2 Acyrthosiphon pisum | reverse complement strand
AACGAAATCCGACAATTCTACTAGGGCGTGAGAGTTTTTCCCGTGAAGTCATTTTCGTTGATATAATACACCGTACCGACCCCGTCTAAATAAGTATCGAGCTGTAGATTAGTGGAAAAGTATTAAGGCAATAACTAAAATATAAAACATAATATTCAAATAGCATAGAAATTTCGAAAATTGGAAATACTGGTACCGACACCCTTAAGCAATACTGAACATAATATAAATTATGTATCAAAAATATTTAAAAATTATATTATTATATTATAATATGTTATTGCGCTATCCCCCTATGTGCGCCTAATGCCTATGGCCCATTATTTTCCACTAATATTTAATTTGAACAATTATAAAAAAGCAATACAAATCAGTATATAATTTTTTTTATTAATTTTAACACAAACATTTTTTTCTGGCTTTAGCATTAGCGAAATTGTCAATTATTTTTCTCTATTTAGTTCTACTTCTTTTTATATTGAGAATAGCAATACTACTAAGTCTATTTTGAGACATTGAGTTTCTTAAATAATTTTTAATGTAGTTTTAATTTTGAAAATGACCTCTCAGCCGAGGCCTCAGTTACCGTTCCGGTCAGTCCGGAATCGTAAGAAATATTAAACATGTAGTTCACACATCTAGAAAACTACAAGCCATGTCATTTTGAATAATGAAATGTATTAAGTCTCTGATATTACATTTTTCTGGACCAATTAGTGTTGTAATTGATGAAACTTGTCTGGTAAAGTATGAATTGATTTATTGATGTCAGATTTGTATTTAAATATTATAATTGTACCAGGTGGTACTTGTAACAACATAGCCTCTGTTCATTTTTTCCTTGGAAATATAATCATGGCAGCATTTATAGCACAATTCATGGTAACATTTATGCCCCGTTTACCTGAGGCCATATAGCCAACTTGTTTACTCCCCTAGTGGTAATTATTTTAGGAGGTAAATGGACTGTGGAATTCCCTATTTCAGCCAAATTATAAATCCGATCGGGAATAAAATGACTTCGGGATAAACAATTAATAAGATTGTTGAAAAAAGCAGAAATATTAAACCTATTAAAGCTTGTGGCTCGTGTCATACTAGTAGGATCAGGCTTCCTGAGAGATAGTGTATTATTGCGGCTAAAAAAACCTCTCATCCATTCTTTGCCAGCTTCTTCAGATTTATCCCATTTTTTCACATGTTTACCATTACTAACTGCAAGCTGATATGCTAATTTTCTAGTGTCAGTTTTGGTAATACCGTACTGTAACCTTGCAGACATTTTTAAGTATTCAACTAATTATTTCTCTTCGTCTACTGTGAATACTAGTATCAAAAGGTTGCTTGGTGGGTTCGGATTTGGCTCTTATATGATATTCCGTCCGTCACCGTGCTGGTAGATTGTTCCGTAATTCTGCTTCTTTACCGTGTGTTTGAATACGGTCCGAAACCTCGTCAGCCCATAGCGCCCTCTGTTATCCCATCCAGTGTCATGACCTGCCCCGATACAATTCTCCCTACTGATAGTCTTTGTTTTATTACTTTTTGTTGTATTGTGCTTTTCATTGTTGTACTGTTAGTTAATTAGATTAAAATAATTTGTTACAATAACTATAAAGAATATTAGCACATTCGTAAGCTTGAGTGTTAAATAGTTATTTTTTCTGTAAAATATATTATACACCAACTACATATTTTATAATAATATGTTTTTTGTTAACATTGATTAATACGTTTTAATAATGGATATTTAGGGATTCCTATATAAATGACCAAAACTACTGAAGATGGTAAACTGAAAGATATAAGAAAATGACATAGTTATATGAAATTGTTAATAATTATAATAATTTTCAGTTATTATGTATGTGCTACTCCAAATACTTACTGTAAGGGCACTGCCATTAAATTGGCCAATGGTACATTCGTAGTTAAAAATTGCCATTCACATAAGCCTTATGATAATAATTTTAATTTGAAACAAATGAAAAAAATATTCAGAGACATTTTGTTGGACAAGGCTAAATTAGAAACAAATCCGTTAAGAGTGATTAATGATGAGGAAGCAATCAGGTAAAATTCTAAATAATTTTAAACAATATAAATTTTAATTTGTACCTTTTTTATAACACTTTAATACAATTATTCCACAGAGCCGATTTTTTATTGATATAAATAAATAATAGTTTTAAATCAAACATAATGATAAAACTTTATAGCAATTCACAAAAAACTATGCTGTACTCTTGGCCAACAGCCAAATCTTTGATGCACTAAGATCGTAAACAAGCGGTTTCACATTTGCCATCGAAATTACGAGAATTGGACGAATATTTAGACCTAAATATTAACAGGTTTGGTTTTAATATTTAAATTAAATTAAATTGATGCTTACTATTCTGTTTGGTTAAAATGATCAATAGATATCAGTGTAATAATCAACCATTCTAAAAAGAATGGTTTGTAGATGGTAATGGCGATTTTAGTGTCATGTTCGCTTGTCAAGACCTAATAGATACAGTTGTCCACTAAGGTGCAACATAATTGCATGCAGACGGAACCTTTAAAATATTGTCACATAATGTACCAACATGTAGACAAATCTTTATTATTCACTTGATTTTACAAAATTATGTGAGAAATATCAGTTGTATCTGTATTCTATATTGATATACCTAATAATTACGTTTATCATCGTCATATTTTACTTTAGTCCATTCTCATTTATATCATATTGATGGAAACTAAAATCGAGGTCGCATACCAAAAAGCGATTGGGCAATTTTAAACCAAATTCCCAAATGTAAGTCCCACATCAATAATGATTGATTTTGAAACCGGCCTTCATAACGCATTCAACAGACTTATCCTGAAGCAACAATACCGTCTCGTTGGTTCAATTTGTGGTTTTAAATTTAAAAATATAAATTTTTGGTTTTGAAATTATTTACATTAAATTATATCAGGTACATCATTTAGTATTGCAGCTCTTTAATTAAACGTTAAAATATTAACATTTACTTCAAATAAAAACAAGTTTCTTATGAATTTAACTCAATGATTATTTTAGAATAAAATTTATCCGGTCATGTTTTTTAATTTGTTACAAACCATCTACCATAATATGTTTAAAAATACTAATTTAACTAATTCAAGATCTATAAAAGTTCGCCACATATGTCAAACCTAACTTTTAAGAACATGTATACGATACTTTAAGTTGTATTATTTCATCAATACTATTGTGCCTTATGAATATCTTACAACATCAAAAAATTATAACCCTAGCTTTCATTTTAACTAAGAAACATATAAAAGAAATTCCTAAGAAAAATAAATAAGAAAATCTTTTTTAAATCAAACTAAGAAAAATAATGCTTTTACATCCTCCGTTTGTTTTTTTTTATTTCAAATCACATATTATTATAATTAAGAATTGTACTAAACAATATAGAGCTTACGTAGAAACTTACTTATAACTATTATTTTGCATAGTTTATTAATATCATACAGGTACTTCTACTTTTTTACTAATAACAATGGATCAATTATAATAATACTATAGAACAATATAGAAGCGACACTCGATCAGCTGATTTGGATCTGAAGTCTGAACCTCCGAAAAACATGGAAACGTTTCCGAACACCAACATGATGTCAGGGGCGGTTCCATTTTCCTCCAAAAACGAAATACCGTTTTTCTCCACAAAAAAAAACGGTTGGGTTTCCATTTTCCCCCAAATTATTTTGGTCTGTAATTTTGTCTATTTTCCTCCAATATTTTAGCCAGTGTTGTAGTATTACGTTCCGTATTACCTATAAAGATAGAGTAAAGCTAGAATCCAAGGCTTGCAAACGTTATACTAACGTTATATTTGACGAAAAACGATTGAAATTTGTAAACATAATCATAACGGAAAACTATAATCAAAAATAATTAAATACCGCAAAACAAAACATAACTATTAACAAAATATATAATATATCATTAAACAAGACATATCGCAAAACGTAATTTATTTATAAAATATCATCAAACGAAAAATAGGGCCATTACCTACCCGAATTAGTTATTATTATTAAATTGTATAGGTATTAACACCATTTTAAATAACGATAAACGCAAGACTTGTATATCGTTTTAGTTATGAATAACGATAAACGCAAAACTTGGATAACGTTTTAATTCTGTATAGCGATAAACGCACAAATTGAATAACATTTTAATTCTAAATAACGATAAACGTAAAAATTGCGCAACGTTTTAATTGTAAATAACATACAACAGAATTCTTTTCAAATGCAAGCCCTGCTAAGATCACATTTTCGGTTGATACATTGTGGTATCGGCTGTCGATGAAGCCTAATAAAGAATATTTTTTATTTTTTTGATATAGGTAATATTAAATAAATTATTTATATTAACTATTTTACTATTTTATTTATTATTTATTGGTGAAAAATGGTAAGTGGAGGAAAACGGTATCTCGTTTTTGGAGGAAAATGACTACGGCCGATGTTAGACCCAAGGTCTCCCGTTTATGTAAACATTTCCCGGAACATAGGCGGGATACGCTACGCGGGGTTGGCTTATTTGCCATTTCCTATTTCATGTAATGTGATATAATTGTAATAATAAATTGTAATTTAAAATATATTTTATTTATAAAATTATAACAAATAATAATTTGTTAACAAATGTTCTAGAGTCAGAAGAAGCGTAGAATGCAGTTTTGGTATGCTAGTGTCAAAATTTAGACTTTTCGAACAACCTATAGTTCAAGAGAGAAACTACAGAATCACTGATAAAAGCTGCAAGTGTTTTACAAAATTTTGTGCGCATGACGGAAGGTATATTTTCAACACCGTCACACCATCGAGTATGCCATGGGATATCAAAATATTTACAATCAAGGAATAAGATCAACAAGAGCTGCAGAATGTCATCGAGATTTGTATGTGAATATTTTGTGAGGGCCAAGTTCCA
>NC_042493.1:38919679-38922406 GCF_005508785.2 Acyrthosiphon pisum | reverse complement strand
TGGCAAGAAAATTTTTCATGAATTATTTTGTTAACTTTTTAATTTTAAAATATTATAAGTTCAATCTGTCTAAATAATTGTACACCTACATGTTATACTTAACTCATATAGTTGGTTCAGGTAGATTTTGGTAGAATATTATAATAGAGTAACTTCTTCCAAATGAAAACTACATTTGTATATACATATTTACATATTTATAGCACAAATTTTTTTTTTTTTTTTAACTTTATTTTAAAAACATACAATCTGTAATTTAAATTTACAATAAGCATGTATGCGGATGTACATTATTTTTTTTTTTTTGACATGCGGCGCTTGAAAAAAGAAGCCACCCAATAGCAGCACTTTATAACAGAATAGCACAAATTAAAATATTAATTCATATTGTATCAAGGAATATTTTAAATAAAAGTTTAAACAACTTTTTTTGAAGAAAAAAAAGTGGCAATATAGGTTAGATATTTTTTAATATAATAATTAATAAGTCATGTATAATAAACAAAATTGAACTAGCAATTGTTCAAAATATTTAAATGTGTTATTGCTTTGAAGGCCTGTTAGTAGGAATTTAGGATGTGGTATTTACATTAATTTTGTTCTATTTTAAATTAGGTAGAATGATACGATAATATTAAAATAAATTGCTTTATTTGAATTAAAGAATTTAATACAAATTTCTAGCTGGTAGTTCAATATTGTAAAAAATATTCTAATACCTCCATCCATGGCTAAATAACTATATTATGGCTAATATAGTTATCATTATATTATATTATATTATTACTATTATAGCCATTCTACAATCCAACATCATAAGAAGTCGCCATATGAACTCTTAGTCATGGTGAAATGTTATGTCATCTATGAAAATTGTTATCATTATAATATTTATGTTAAAAATCAAATCAGAATGCATATGGTGGCCTCCGTATAGGCTCATTTTACATATATGAGAATTATACAGTGGCTGTGAGTCAGACGTCCAGTAACTGATATCAGTTCAGTCTTGTCTCAAAATTACAATCGATCGCATAGCTTTTAATTACAGAAAACCATGCACCAATTGACTCTCCATCTTTTTGTTTAAGTTCATAAAATTCCATTCTTCTTCAGGAAACCAGTATAATTTCTGTTGGTTGGTTGAGGAACACGTGTGTATCTGGTGCGATGACTCATCGCTAGAAACCCGGGTGATCACCCATCCAGGTGCTAGTGTCACCACACCTGATGGTGCTTTACATGTATGATGTTATTGCATATGAATGATACATTAGTTACTACGGCCAGCCACTACGCCACATCAGGCTCCTAAATAAAGCTATATAATATATTATGTACAATGTATACATTAATTGTCTTCTTCCAATATTTTTTGAACCGGTATTCTACCTAAAAGTCCGGTGAACAAAAGTTCGGTTTATTTATTATACATATTTATTTATAAATATATATTTATATAAGTATACATTTTTAAACTTAAATCAATATTATAGGTAGGCACAATAAAAATAAAAATATTACATAAAATATGAAATTATAATTTTTTGGTAAGATTGATTGTTAAATACTTTTAAATAAAAATAAAATATACAAAAATAAAATTTCATGTCGTACAAGAACACATTAATGTTATTTAAAATAATAGCAATAATTTAAAATACAATTATTACATTTGAATTCAGAATGAAAAATCTATATCCTTAGCCTATAACCTTGGCCGTGTCCTAATATTATATCCCACTTGAGACAAAAACTCTTCAACACTTAGCTCGGAGTTATGAATTCGCTTGCATAATGTTTCAAGCCTGATGTTTTTTTGATTCATTTTTGATTTTTTCATGGTTTGTCCTGTACTGCTTAATGCTATTTTTGCCCTATCGGCTCCAATCTCTAACTTGACTTTTTTAATTAGGACTCATATCGTTGGGTGACTATGACCTACCAAGTGTGTGAAGCGGTTCGTCCATGCTTCACATATATTGTTAGTTCTGTGTTCACTATTTAATGTGGCTTCAAAGACATTCCACGTTTTTGGTAGGAATAAGGGATTAGTTTTTCTTAATTTTATGTTCATACCAGCACCAACTCTCCTATATGAACCATTAACATATGTGATGTCAAAGTAACTCAACAATTCATGCGCTTCAGAAATGCTTGTTTGTTTTAAAAAATCCATTCCTTCGCGCACCCGTTCAAGGGGTAGGAATGCCAAACTATCAATCATCGAACAAAAATGACTAAATTTATCATAATTTATATACATGTTTTGTAAACCTAAATCCTGGATTTTGCGAAATGTACTCTGGCATAGATGATAAAAGCACCCTCTAATTTCTAATTATAAAAGGATGAAAAATATTTAAAAATATAATTTTTTAATAAAAACGTTGGTTTTTTAGCAACTTGAAATTATGTAAAAAATATTTTCAGACATTATTAATTTTTGAAATAATGAGTGTTCAATGATAAAAGAATCACCCGGTATAATAAAAAACGAATATTTCAAATGACTATAAATAGTTTAAAATAAGCGAAATATTTACCTTCAATTTTCAGATCTTCCAAGCAAGTAGGTTTAGGAGGATTTAAATTGCTACGTTGCTTTTGAATAACACGTTTAACAGAATTTTCATTAGGTATATTCATTAAAATTTCATCCGGAAGACCACTAACCGCCTCGGCAAAAATCTGACTTGGTTTATCGCTAGATATTTTAGCACGATT
>NC_042493.1:38917884-38919579 GCF_005508785.2 Acyrthosiphon pisum | reverse complement strand
TTTTATTTTGTGTTTAAATTTTTCTACTTCCAATGTAGTATGATTGCCAGCATGATTATGTTCTATAACTAATTTTGCTTTAGAAATGTCTTTCGGTGTACATAATACTGCAGGACACTTGTATTTCTTCTTCAAGCTACATTTCCATCATATACTCTTGGTCAATTTATGTTGAATCGTATACGAGAATCCAACATACTCTATTTTATTTATAGTATCACCTTTCGTTTTAAATTTAAATATTTCACTCATTTTCACAAGATTTGGATTTAAAAACACTAATAAAAACGTTGAATTTCACAAAATGAACGGTTACAGCGTTTACGATACAAAACATCGACTGAGCATTTGGTAAAATAACCAGGGTAAGTAAAGATAAGTTGTAATAAATTTGTTATATATTATCTATAACATATAGGTAATAAAGATTAGATTCCTATAATGGCTAACACTGAAAGATAATAGAATTAGATGCCCCAACTTAATAAAGTCGCCAACAAACGATAAACTAAACCGATAATAAATAAACCGGACTTTTATTAGATCGGACTTTTGTTCGTGGATTCTTTTGAACCATGTTACGTTTTTCTTTTACATTAATTCTGCCATAAAATAAACTGAAAGTTGCGCACTCTTCATTAAGATACCATAAATGGTTTAAAAAAGTATTTAAAGCTATTTCTGCAATAATTTTATCATCCTTTTTATAAGAATGAAGTTTTTTTTATAAATATTAAATCATTGAATGGTGCTTGCACTGCATCTGGAGCACTAAACCAATATTCTGCAAAACATTTTACAATAAAACAACAAATGGTTCAGTAAGGCTTTTTTCTCCTACACTTAATTTGAATTGTTTCTGAAATAATATAATTTTTAGACAATATATACCTTTTGCCATCCATCTGACCAAATGATAGAGCCCTGGCTGCCGGAATTTTATACCACCCGGCGAAACATCTCAAAAAAATATGATAACTCATTCAAGGAAGTTTTTAAATCGTCTCTAAGTTTTTCATGAGCAAATATTAATATTTGTTTCCTTACGTCATGAAGAACATTACTGGTCAACAGTGGTCAACAGTGGTCAGCACTGGTTAACATGCGTTGACCAAATTGAAGACTGTGTTAAATCAATTGTTTCCCATTGTTTTTAAAATCTTTTAAATAATAGGATATCAGGGCCTGATGATGGAGCAAACTTAGACCAACGAATACAGTGCACATAAAATACTAATATACATTGTAATGGAAAATAATGGAAAAAAAAATTTTGAGTCAGCAAATTAATAGGTCTATAACACTCCCCAATGCATTGTTGTTCGGGATTCCTGTATATAATTGATGATATTTATAAACTTGTATCATTTTATAGTATAATATAGGTAATTTTTTATATTACCATATTAGTTCAGAATACTTAAATACTTTAAATTATTTCATTATGTTATATTTTTAATTATAAAATTATTTTTAATATTAGGTAGGTATATATGTGCATAATAGATTTTATTGTTTTAATTGTAATAATCAATATTCATCCGTCATCCATCTTGAATCCTGAATTAAATCTGAAAATTAATATTTTTATTAAAAATACTTGTATGATATGCCTAGGCAATGGAGTATGAAGGATAAAAAATTGAATAAAAAAAAAAACTCGTAAAAATTACGTCATAAATTTATACGTAAATG
>NC_042493.1:38914770-38915911 GCF_005508785.2 Acyrthosiphon pisum | reverse complement strand
TCTGTAACATTTATATGGTTTCATCATATAATGTCGCAACGGAAATGCATCATCGGCTACAACGCAATATCGTAATGGAACCAGATCTTTTGCAAAAGTTGTCCAAGTTCACAATTTTGGAGAATACCACCGTCCGATGCTGACCCCTTGCTGCCAATTGGTACATAAGTAAAACAATAGTTATTAAACAACCAGTGCCATCAATACAACACTGTTAGTCCCCTTATACTTGTAATATTCACTTCCACAGTTAGGAGGTGCCATTATCAACACATGTTTGCCGTCAATTGCTCCGCAGCATTTAGGAAAATTCCATGTATCTTCAAAGCCTTTCGCAATGCTTTTCCATTCTTCATAAGTTTTTGGCATCAAAATATTTAATTATTATATTATTATTTGAATAATTACCATACAATGTAATACAACTGTGTACGTTTATTTATTTTTGTTTTTTTAATTAACCAAGGTAACGAAGAAGGGCTGCTGGAAAATGTAACAGGTGAATACACAGAAATGTCTACAACGCCGATGACAACAACTGTAGTTGCTGGAAACCCACAAGTGCCTACAACACCAACTGCAAAAACTCCAGTAGTTACAAAAACATCAGCTAAAAAAAGGAAGCTACATCATTTTACAACACAATTACAGAATTGCGTAATATTCAAAATGATTTAAATAAAATGGATTCCATTGAAATAAGTGATAATGATGCTTTTGGCCAGTACGTTATTGCAGCACTTAATAAGTTGTCACCAAGGCAAGCTATTTTGGCTCAAAGTGATATACAGTCTCATTTTCATTTTTGGTCGTGTTTTTTTATTATTAAATTATTTTTTAAATATTGTTTTACTTTTATTTTTATTTTTAGTGTTAGGTGTTGTTAGATGTAGCTGTCTAAGAAAGTTAATTTTAGACGGCTAAGACAGACAAAAGTGTCGTTGAATTACTATTTCAGGCATACAAAAGTGTCGTTGAATTATTATTAAGGCATACAATAGTGTCGTTGAATTACAATCTCAGACATACAAGTTTCGTTGAATTACTATTTCAGACATATAAAAGTTTCCTACAAAAGTGTTATCGAATTTATATCAGACACAGTACGTTAACAATTTATAAGATTAAAAATTAGTTTAAA
>NC_042493.1:38911168-38912510 GCF_005508785.2 Acyrthosiphon pisum | reverse complement strand
GTTTTACTTCCATATTCGATTACCTCAACTGGTCGTTACAGAGTATTGGTTGAAATTTTGAAAACAATGACGGGCCTAATGTCACGATCATAAACATCTGTGTGAATCATTACAAAAAAATCATAGTAAACCATGTCTATACATATTTTTAATCTAAAACGAACGACAGTAAAACTGTAGAAAAAATGAAAAGAAATAATGTTATTGATTGGATATGTTTACTGTTTAACGCAAAAAGTTTGGAAGATGTTGAAAATTGGTTGAAAATATTTTCAGTAATATTGTTGTCTCAATGTGTAGTACAGCAAAAACCAAAATGTCATAAGTACAATGAGAGACAAGTGTAATGTTAACCACCAACAGTCTAATGAATTGAACAACGAAGGCAAAGATTATTCTGAAGAAATAAATAAATTTCTTTACGAATCCGACACTATGACGCGGCCCGCATTAGTAGCAAGTACAATGTACAAGCACTATAGCGGCCTGTCTATCTTATATCCAATCACCACTACGGGATGCAAACAGCGCGACCGGGTAGACTATCCCACCGAGCCGGTAACGGTAAGGCGGGACGGGGGACCGTGTAGCGGAAGGCGTACAAGGGTGGCAGAAAAGACGATTCGAGGATCCACCATCGAACCATCGGACCGATAGCACATCGTCCGACGTTTAACTCATAGCCCGAGCGGCACGTCATGTATTATCATATTTTGGTCGTAATATTATAATACATAATTTGTAATTGGGAAAAAGAGAAGTTGGGAAAGTGCATAACAAAATTACTTTCAATCAGAACAGTATGGTTATTCTTCCATGGTTAGTTGGTGCTCACCGGATTGTAGTCTTTATATCAAACATGAGTTATAAAACAAATTACCGTACATGCATGACATTTTCACTGAATATGGATATTTTGTATATACCATAAACTGTTTAAAATATTTATAGAAGGGTTGGAATATACTAAAATTGTATTTTTAGGTCTATGATTGACAAATGTACAACATAGCAAAAACTGTTTTACGTGGGTAAGAACCGAAAATAGAACTTTGCCTGTGCAATATCGTATTTATTCGTTATTTATGGAACTTCCAAAAAAGTTATTAAAGTTTGAAAAATACAAATAATAATGGATTTTGAAATAATAAGAACTTTTTTCGTATAAGTGATCAAAAAAAAAAATTAAAACGATATTGCACAACACCACAGCCAAAGTTCTCCTTTTCACGTGGTGAAAATTCGTTTCTTAGTTATGTAACCTTCTCGGTTTTTTCCCCGTGCCAAAACGCTTTTGGTATGCCGTTTCTATGAAATACAGAGACAACATAATATGCGAGTA
>NC_042493.1:38904393-38910110 GCF_005508785.2 Acyrthosiphon pisum | reverse complement strand
ATGTTTATGAACAAGAAATTATTAAACGTTTTAGGAGCACTTTGGTTGAAAGATCAAAGACAGAGACTACGCCTCTAAAAGTTATATATGATGAAGAAATAGTTAGGTATGGGTAAATTAGAATGCATTTTAAAATTGTTAAATACAAACAATATTTTTATGAAACATAAATTTGATAGGAATCCGGATGCGGCTTTAGTGTATAGTCGACCTACAGCGAAGTCTTCAATGCGATAGTCGCGTAGAAGTGTTTGTCCAGCAGTACCATCCACATTGCGCGAGTTAGGGATATAAATGCTGATAGGTAAGATTATAATATATTTACAAAATTAAAAATTATTGATTGTTGTAATTTAAATATCTCATTTATAGCCTATAGGTATCAATACAACAACCATAACTTTTACCAGGAATGGATAGTGGACAATGATGGAAAGTATAGCGTGATGTTTGCGTGCCAAGAAATCATTAGCACTTTAGTGCATCAGGGAGCCACAGAAATACACGCTGATGCAACGTTCAAAGTAGTGCCGTCAATGCCCCATTGTATACAACTGTTTATGTTGCATTTGATCCTGCAAAATCACGTAAAAAATAATTATTAATTACCATTCACTTCAATTTATAATACAAATATTAAACTACCTACATGCATTTGTCTAGTCTGTTCCTGTATGCTTTGTATTGATGGAAGTAAAGACTGAGGCTGCATATAAAAAAGTTTTGGAAAGATTTTCTTGTAAATTTACCGAAGTCAGACCATTGACAATCATGATCGACTTCGAAACGTCTCCTCTAATGTATACCCTGAAGCGACAGTGTTGGTTTCATTTTGTACAGGTTTGACATTGACATTAACATTGGAAAATAAAATGTTCTCATGTTCTCAATAGTTTAATTTTTATAGTTTTTGGCTAACTCGCAAAGGCCCAGAGTGTTTTTCGGTCTACAACTAACCACGCCCAACGATAATGTGGAAAGTTTCCATTCGAATCTTAAATAGACTTTTCAAATGTCACACCCAAATTTCTGGAGAATGTTGGGTAAGTTTTTTTTTTACTTGTTTTTCATATAAAAAAAGTGTATCGTTTATCAGGGGGACACAAAATATAAATAGTATAAATTTCTTCAATTTTTGTTAGAACTTGAAAATAAATAAAATACTATTTATAATAAATAATAATTGGCTTTCATTAATAATAGTCAAGTCTTAGAATTATATGTATTTCTAGTAACCCAGAAATAGTGATAAACTTATAATATGTATTATGTATCCATGTACCTAGGTTATAAGACATATTACTTTAATCAATAATTTAGTAACTATATTTTGTGCATATTATTTGGCAGGATTGTAGAGCATATAAATATAACACCTTATGAATAGTAATTGTTAGTTTTAAGCCGATGACTAAAATCGTAAATGTATGTAGATGTAGATCAATGAATATTACTAAATTAAAATGAATGTCCTTTGGAAATAAATAATTAAAATTTAATTTTGTTAACACCTAGATCACTTGAAAAACATATCAATCAAGCAGCATATTGTGGTTAATCAATTGGCAGCATGGATGGCTACAACACGGACCAAAAACATGAAATATTATAAATATATAAAAATTTGTTTCAAGTAACCTGCGTATTAAGCATTCGACAGCTCTACTTGCTACAGGAGCGATAACGATTAAAGAATTTTTGCTACAGTGTTCACACTGCGTGGGTAGGTACCTCAAAAGAAAATTAGATTGGCATGATGCTACCGATGGTATCATAAAAAAAAAATATTTTAAAAATTAAACAACCTTTGGTAAATTTTTTTCAATATACAGTCAAATAATTAACCAAAATTTTATCATGGATATATTTTAATTTCAATTTCTTTGAATTTCTAGAATGTACTAACTGCTACAGACGGAACCATACTACTGCTAACTGCTGGTTCGACCAGCCAGCAGCAGAAGCAACGCGACAGGACATTGCTGCAAAAGCAGCCAGAGCAGCTGAATGCTGAATTGCTCTTAGAATGTTATAATTATAAATAATGTATGGCAAAAGACAATCGTCCGAGACGAACAGCGATTCCAATACGTACTCGCATATTTCGTTTGTTATACAATTTATAATAATAAAGTATATACATATAGAGAGCAAATATATCCGTACTTATATAGTTATATCTTATATTATAATATGTTATTCCAGAAATGATTGCCTTTATAATATATTAAAACCTTAAAAAAATGTTCTCATATTGGAAAAAAGTCCCGATTTTTTTAACTGGATAGTTGGCAACCCTGGTGACTATATTACAGATTGACTATGAAAACATGATATTTTTCGCAATGTTTTATTTTGAATCATTATAATTATTTAAATAAATATTTTTGTATAATACAGTTCAAAATTGAAAATGGCAACGTTGCAGAACTTTTTATGCTCAATCGTGTTGGTTTTCTTTTGTATTTCAATTTCCTTTGATACGCCGACAATTTAAGCTCAATCGTGTCGCAAAAAAGGTGTTTTATGCTCAATCGTGTTTCAGCCCGGTGGAGTTTACATGAAAAAAGGTCTAAAAAGGTCGCAATCGGTGGAGTTTACATGCGCCCGTTATTGTACGTCTTGGGGGGTTGTTCTGGAAAATTGAAATAATCTCATAAGATTCATCTCATTATTTAAATTTAATTAATTTCTAAGTGATTGTTGTGGAAATCAATTTTGGTTTCACGAATTTCAACAATCTCATCAAATTACATTTGATAAAACTCGTTTCATCTCACGAGTCACATTCTCATGGACTAAACAATAAATAAATAAATTATAAATCTTAAAAGAAAAAATATACTTATATTATCAGAGAGTGTCATCTGATATTCTGTATTAATATGAGATAATGATAATAATTAATAAATTATTTGTCATTAACCATTTATATGAAAAAATGTCTTTATAATTATTAATTTATTGTTGATAATATATTGTATAAGAAAAACGATTCTGAGCGGAGACTGAATCTAGGTATAAGATATATTATATACTTATATCTATGGTATTAAAAAAAAATTTGTTTTAGATACCTATAATAAATTCCAAATTAATCATATCACATAGATATCATCATAGATATATAATAGTTTACTTTAGAAGTTTCAAGTACCTACGAATAATATTATACAATCACAACAAAATAACGAAAATAGTTATTCTAGGTTTTTTAATATGTAATTTCATCCAAATTTGCACTTAAAATGACTATAAAAATAAACTGTGCTTATGAATTTTTTAGATTTTTTGGTAACAGAATTAACTACTTACGTGGAATCTTGTTTTAAATTTTCAATTCTTTGATATAAAAGTTGAAAATTTTATACATTTTTAACTACAAAATAATTTACTCAAATTTAAATTTGATAAATTTTGTCAAAATTCGATCTTTAAATGCTTATAAAAAAAACTGTGACTAAGAATTTTTAATATTTTTCAAATGTCATTGTAACAATATAGTAGGAGCCATGCATTAAATTTTCAAGTATTTTTACTCAACAAATAAAGTTTTATTGACATTCATAGAAAAAAACAAATTAAATTGGAAACTGAAATTGTCCCTAAACAGTTCAAACCAAATCAAAATATTTTTAAAATTTTATCATGTATAGAAAATGTAAATACAAACAACCAGTGAAAATTTCATGAATCTACAGTATTTCGTTTTAAAGTTACACCAAAAACCAAAATCAATTTTCTCGAAAACAGATTTTGTGTAAAAATTCTCGTTTTTCCTTAATTTTACTTTTGTTTTTCACGGCGCTTTTGAAAACTACATTCTTTTGACCACTTCATTCTGCAGGTTATTAAGCTAGGTGCACAGAAAAAACTAAATCTAGCGAGATGGCACACGATATACAGGTAAATAAACCGTAAACTTCTGTAGAAATCGTTTATAATGTCACCGGTTGTAGTGACATATTATCGGGTTTTATGACCTTCAATTAAGGGGACCGATAAATATGCATAGGTAAGTTCTATATGCAACATTTTTTTGGTAGTTATGGCTATCGGTTATTACTACATATTTTCCTAGGTCTCTTGGATGTCATTATAAATGATTTGTACTGTACTTTTTTTAGAACAAGTTTTTATTTGAATAACAATGGTTGTTTGTTTCAGAACCATAATTCTAGATCAAAGAGCATGTTGACCAGTTTGTCGGCGGGCGGCATCGCTGGTGCTCTAGCAAAAACAACAATTGCTCCTATTGATAAGATTAAAATAAATTTTCAAGCAAGTATTGTAGATGAATGAAAATTATCGTTTATTTTCAAGCAGTAATAAATGTATGCGTTTATAAATATTTACAAATTGTAATATTTAGATATCCAAAGAACCGTTCTCTTTTAGAGCTGCATATTCATTTTTGGCCGATACTTGTACAAGACATGATGTTACAATTTTATGGCGAGGTAATACAGCCACCATGGTAAGAATTTTGCCATATGCGGGTACAAAATATACATCATAGAGCTATGGCAGAAATTCTTAAAGGTCAATTGACAAAAAATAATATTTTTATTTATGCCAATTTTTTTGTGCCAATTACATATATAATTACATACATACTAATTAAAAGGAATGAACATTGCTGCTTATTTTTTTATTATCATAAATTCAATATTATTATAGTCTGTTCAAAATGAGATCGGTACACAGCGGCGACCAGTTTTCGTTGGGTGGCGATCAGGCATATTATGGTTATTGGTCAGACGCCGTCTCCACTACGGCGACGCGTCGGGCGCTGCCACAGAACAATGCCACGTCCATGCGCACTATTTGCACAGATTAAATGAAAACAGATTGTGCACTTAAATGTAAACAAAAAATGGCCTGATATGATCACCGCAAGAATCAATGTGACCACATCAACGAACTAAAATTATTTGGAACTTATCACATACTGGTGGCTCACCTGATAGTGATACCCGAGTATACGACGAAAACAATCATCTTGTTATCGACTCTGACTTTTGGTGTTCTATAACAGTCACTGTTTCATTTGTTTTTTGAATTTTCGATTGAGGTAGTTTTTTATTCCACAAAATATATTGTTTTTTAATGTATTTATATTGTCAAATTTGTTTGATACAATTTTACAATATCTCATATTTCAAAAATGACTATTTGTGCCGTCAAATTTTGCTACAATAAAATGTTACTAAAGAAAAACTTTAGCTACTTCAGATTTCCAAACAACCAAATGAGGTGAGTGATTAGGTTTGTTTTATAATTTTCATGTGTAAGTTGTGTATTTGTTGAGTTACTAACAAATAACTCTTGCCCTGCCTAATCTATGTACACTAAGACGTATAACAAAACATTATGAAATAAGTGCTGGTCTTAACACGTTAACTGCCGTGTGGCCACCAGCGGTCATTTGTAAATTTCAAATTGTATGTTTTTGTGACCGCCGGCGCCCACAAGTTGATCATTACTACCACGCCACATGACCGCCGGCGGCCATAAATGAATATGGTTTTATATTATTAACTTATCCATGGCGCTACAATAATGCATCCAAAAAAGTGACCTGGCGGAGCGGGAATCATTACAATTTTTTGATGTAATAAATTAATTTTTAATTTGTTTTATATTTTTAAACTTATTTCAAATACATAATATAACATACAAATTTGGAATGACACTGAAAAATATACTTGGCGTAC
>NC_042493.1:38897516-38904293 GCF_005508785.2 Acyrthosiphon pisum | reverse complement strand
CGATCATAAACATCTGTGTGAATCATTACACAAAAATCATAGTAAACCATGTCTATACATATTTTTAATCTAAAACGAACGACAGTAAAACTGTAGAAAAAATGAAAAGAAGTAATGTTATTGATTGGATATGTTTACTGTTTAACGCAAAAAGTTTGGAAGATGTTGAAAATTGGTTGAAAATATTTTCAGTAATATTGTTGTCTCAATGTATGAAAAATGTTTGAAAAATACAAATAATAATGGATTTTGAAATAATAAGAACTTTTTTCGTATAAGTGATCAAAAAAAAAAATTAAAACGATATTGCACAACACCACAGCCAAAGTTCTCCTTTTCACGTGGTGAAAATTCGTTTCTTAGTTATGTAACCTTCTCGGTTTTTTCCCCGTGCCAAAACGCTTTTGGTATGCCGTTTCTATGAAATACAGAGACAACATAATATGCGAGTACGGCGTCCAGTATAATTTCTAAGTAAGTAAATAATGAGAATGTATAAGGTGTTATGATTTAATGAAAATACAAATCACAAAAACCTGTTTTTTTCAAAATCATTCTCCGGTGACTTCAGTATACCTACACAGTTAGTATAGTGTATTATAACCTAAATATTGATTCATTGTAATTTGTCCTACATTTTAGTACTTATTATTTGGTCATTTAAATACAATTCCATTTTACTCGATCATTTTTATTTTTATTTATATTTTATTTAAATTATAAAAATTATTTTACCTTCCTTTGCTTGCTTGTTTGTTTAATTTAATTTTTTTTTGAAATGGATCACGAAGGATTTCACTTTAAAATAAATAAGCCTCGTGGAGGTAAACGGTAAGTCATAATCAAATTTTCATTATATTGTTTTTATTAAAAAATTAGTTATACATGACAAATGGTTAATTAAAATTTTGTCCCTAACATAATTATTACAGTTACCTTATTTTATGCTACACCTAATGTGTACTGCAAAGGCACAGCTATACAATTGGAAGATGTCACTATTATAGCTAAAATAGCTCACACTCGGCATGAAGCTCATGATCCAATGTTTAATGAACAAGAAATTATTAAACGTTTTAGGAGCACTTTGGTTGAAAGATCAAAGACAGAGACTACGCCTCTAAAAGTTATATATGATGAAGAAATAGTTAGGTATGGGTAATTTAGAATGCATTTTAAAATTGTTAAATACAAACAATATTTTTATGAAACATAAATTTGATAGGAATCCGGATGCGGCTTTAGTGTATAGTCGACCTACAGCGAAGTCTTCAATGCGATAGTCGCGTAGAAGTGTTTGTCCAGCAGTACCATCCACATTGCGCGAGTTAGGGATATAAATGCTGATAGGTAAGATTATAATATATTTACAAAATTAAAAATTATTGATTGTTGTAATTTAAATATCTCATTTATAGCCTATAGGTATCAATACAACAACCATAACTTTTACCAGGAATGGATAGTGGACAATGATGGAAAGTATAGCGTGATGTTTGCGTGCCAAGAAATCATTAGCACTTTAGTGCATCAGGGAGCCACAGAACTACACGCTGATGCAACGTTCAAAGTAGTGCCGTCAATGCCCCATTGTATACAACTGTTTATGTTGCATTTGATCCTGCAAAATCACGTAAAAAATAATTATTAATTACCATTCACTTCAATTTATAATACAAATATTAAACTACCTACATGCATTTGTCTAGTCTGTTCCTGTTGCTTTGTATTGATGGAAGTAAAGACTGAGGCTGCATATAAAAAAGTTTTGGAAAGATTTTCTTGTAAATTTCCCGAAGTCAGACCATTGACAATCATGATCGACTTCGAAACGTCTCCTCTGATGTATACCCTGAAGCGACAGTGTTGGTTTCATTTTGTACAGGTTTGACATTGACATTAACATTGGAAAATAAAATGTTCTCATGTTCTCAATAGTTTAATTTTTATAGTTTTTGGCTAACTCGCAAAGGCCCAGAGTGTTTTTCGGTCTACAACTAACCACGCCCAACGATAATGTGGAAAGTTTCCATTCGAATCTTAAATAGACTTTTCAAATGTCACACCCAAATTTGTGGAGAATGTTGGGTAAGTTTTTTTTTTACTTATTTTTCATATAAAAAAAGTGTATCGTTTATCATGGGGACACAAAATATAAATAGTATAAATTTCTTCAATTTTTGTTAGAACTTGAAAATAAATAAAATACTATTTATAATAAATAATAATTGGCTTTCATTAATAATAGTCAAGTCTTAGAATTATATGTATTTCTAGTAACCCAGAAATAGTGATAAACTTATAATATGTATTATGTATCCATGTACCTAGGTTATAAGACATATTACTTTAATCAATAATTTAGTAACTATATTTTGTGCATATTATTTGGCAGGATTGTAGAGCATATAAATATAACACCTTATGAATAGTAATTGTTAGTTTTAAGCCGATGACTAAAATCGTAAATGTATGTAGATGTAGATCAATGAATATTACTAAATCAAAATGAATGTCCTTTGGAAATAAATAATTGAAATTTAATTTTGTTAACACCTAGATCACTTGAAAAACATATTATTCAAGCAGCATATTGTGGTTAATCAATTGGCAGCATGGATGGCTACAACACGGACCAAAGACATGAAATATTATAAATATATAAAAATTTGTTTCAAGTAACCTGCGTATTAAGCATTCGACAGCTATACTTGCTACAGGAGCGATAACGATTAAAGAATTTTTGCTAGTGTTCACACTGTGTGGGTAGGTACCTCAAAAGAAAATTAGATTGGCATGATGCTACCGATGGTATGAATAAAAAAAAAATATTTTAAAAATTAAACAACCTTTGGTAAATTTTTTCAATATACAGTCAAATAATTAACCAAAATTTTATCATGGATATATTTTAATTTCAATTTCTTTGAATTTCTTGAATGTACTAACTGCTACAGACGGAGCCATACTGCTGCTGACTGCTGGTTCGACCAGCCAGCAGCAGAAGCAACGCGACAGGACATTGCTGCAAAAGCAGCCAGAGCAGCTGAATGCTGAATTGCTCTTAGAATGTTATAATTATAAATAATGTATGGCAAAAGACAATCGTCCGAGACGAACAGCGATTCCAATACGTACTCGCATATTTCGTTTCATTCTGCAGGTTATTAAGCTAGGTGCACAGAAAAAACTAAATCTAGCGAGATGACACACGATATACAGGTAAATAAACCGTAAACTTCTGTAGAAATCGTTTATAATGTCACCGGTTGTAGTGACATATTATCGGGTTTTATGACCTTCAATTAAGGGGACCGATAAATATGCATAGGTAAGTTTTATATGCAACATTTTTTTGGTAGTTATGGCTATCGGTTATTACTACATATTTTCCTAGGTCATTATAAATGATTTGTACTGTACTTTTTTTAGAACAAGTTTTATTTGAATAACAATGGTTGTTTGTTTCAGAACCATAATTCTAGATCAAAGAGCATGTTGACCAGTTTGTCGGCGGGCGGCATCGCTGGTGCTCTAGCAAAAACAACAATTGCTCCTATTGATAAGATTAAAATAAATTTTCAAGCAAGTATTGTAGATGAATGAAAATTATCGTTTATTTTCAAGCAGTAATAAATGTATGCGTTTATAAATATTTACAAATTGTAATATTTAGATATCCAAAGAACCGTTCTCTTTTAGAGCTGCATATTCATTTTTGGCCGATACTTGTACAAGACATGATGTTACAATTTTATGGCGAGGCAATACAGCCACCATGGTAAGAATTTTGCCATATACGGGTACAAAATATACATCATAGAGCTATGGCAGAAATTCTTAAAGGTCAATTGACAAAAAATAATATTTTTATTTATGCCAATTTTTTTGTGCCAATTACATATATAATTACATACATACTAATTAAAAGGAATGAACATTGCTGCTTATTTTTTTATTATCATAAATTCAATATTATTATAGTCTGTTCAAAATGAGATCGGTACACAGCGGCGACCAGTTTTCGTTGGGTGGCGATCAGGCATATTATGGTTATTGGTCAGACGCCGTCTCCACTACGGCGACGCGTCGGGCGCTGCCACGGAACAATGCCACGCCCATGCGCACTATTTGCACAGATTAAATGAAAACAGATTGTGCACTTAAATGTAAACAAAAAATGGCCTGATATGATCACCGCAAGAATCAATGTGACCACATCAACGAACTAAAATTATTTGGAACTTATCACATACTGGTGGCTCACCTGATAGTGATACCCGAGTATACGACGAAAACAATCATCTTGTTATCGACTCTGACTTTTGGTGTTCTATAACAGTCACTGTTTCATTTGTTTTTTGAATTTTCGATTGAGGTAGTTTTTTATTCCACAAAATATATTGTTTTTTATAGTATTTATATTGTCAAATTTGTTTGATACAATTTTACAATATCTCATATTTCAAAAATGACTATTTGTGCCGTCAAATTTTGCTACAATAAAATGTTACTAACGAAAAACTTTAGCTACTTCAGATTTCCAAGCAACCAAATGAGGTGAGTGATTAGGTTTGTTTTATAATTTTTATGTGTAAGTTGTGTATTTGTTGAGTTACTAACAAATAACTCTTGCCCTGCCTAATCTATGTACACTAAGACGTATAACAAAACATTATGAAATAAGTGCTGGTCTTAACACGTTAACTGCCGTGTGGCCACCAGCGGTCATTTGTAAATTTCAAATTGTATGTTTTTGTGACCGCCGGCGCCCACAAGTTGATCATTACTACCACGCCACATGACCGCCGGCGGCCATAAATGAATATGGTTTTATATTATTAACTTATCCATGGCGCTACAATAATGCATCCAAAAAAGTGACCTGGCGGAGCGGGAATCATTACAATTTTTTTGATGTAATAAATTAATTTTTTTAATTTGTTTTATATTTTTAAACTTATTTCAAATACATAATATAACATACAAATTTGGAATGACACTGAAAAATATACTTGGCGTACTGATGATGCATATCGCGTGACCGTCGGCGACCGGTGACGGTCAACGTGTTAATGATTTATTATTTAATTTTTTACAATTTAAAATACAAAACATGTTACCTGAATCGTTAGAATGCGTGTTGTGTGCAGATGAAATGTCAATAAAAAGTAATTTATTTTATCCGTAATTCAAAATGCAACGAATATTATTGGGCTGTTTATTTGGACTGGCGATAAGACTATATTAACATTTTCATGGGGATTATGTTATTTGTCCATAACCGATTGCCACCATTTTTCCCACACAACGTTTTAGAGACCCTGTGTCTATATGATGAGTTATACCAAAAAATACGAAAGCGTACAACAACAATTTTGATACTCGTTTATTCCATTTCGATCAACGGTCGGCAGTGGACAGCGGTGCTAAGTGCTAACTGTATAAAAAACCTAACAATAATAAAACCGTGAGTATTAAAATTTTTTTTATACATCTAATTTTATTAGATTAAGTGCTCATTATTTTTGAAAAGGTAATTACTCTTTTTATTTTCCATTTTAAGTAAATCTGATCGAATTAATTACGTTTTATTACAATCTAAAAATAAATACCTAACATTACAAAATTCAAGTTTGAAAAAAAAAATTGACACCGAATACATACAATCATAGGCGTGCGCACGGGTGTTGCAGGGTATGCTATAGCAACACTTGCAGGCTGCAAACACTCACAATTTTTATTTTTTCTAACTAACAATAGTTAGTACTGTTAGTAGTTAAAATTTATAAGATAAGAAACATTACAAATTAAATTTATTAATATATTATTTTGAAATATTTTACAAAAAGTTTATTCTTGTAGTGTGGCCACACTGATATGTTGTATTGTTGATAATAACATGACATGACGGACTATAATATGTATGAAACTGGTACCACATAATTCTGTGCTGGTATCTCCATAAAAATCCGCTTAATATTGGTCGTGATAATGATAAATTGATAATCTAATGTCATGTAAATAATAATAATTGTGGTAATTTGTAAATTGTTACTATTTAAATTCATACAGAATGCATAAAAGAAACAACCAATCGACTTTGTTCGATTTTTTAAAAACAAAAAACAAGAATCAAGATTCTATTCTGGAAAGCGGTAAGTATATTTTTTATTGTTTTTATTTATTTAGAAAAAAAACTCATGAGTAGGTATCATATTAGATATCTAATATCTATACTTATTCAATATTGTTTTGTTTTGCTCACAAAATAATATAATAATTCCTGAAGTGAGGAAACGAAAAATATCTTGTTTTTTGGATGATAATAAAACTCAAACATTTCATCAGACAAAAGAACATGAAATTAAGATAAATTGTTATTATGTAGCATTAGATGACATGATAAATGGACTAAATACTCGATTTTCTCAGGAAACATTAGGTATTATTTCAGCAGTAGGTAATACTCTTCAACTGATTCCTACAGATAATGATATACAATTACTTCAAGAAAAACTTAAAGTAAATTCTGATTGTTTTAAAACAGAAATCAAATTACTAAAAGAACTTCCAGATACTCCTGAATAGAATTCTTCTGAATCTATAGAAAATTGGATAGAATGGTTACTTAAGTTAGATAGACTACATATATTTACTCATTTTTTTGATATTTTAAAAATATTTTTAGTTATTCCAGTCACTAGCTGTTCTAGTGAGAGATCATTCTCAAAACTTTCGTTAGTGAAGTCAAAGTTGCGGAATACAATGAAACAG
>NC_042493.1:38888641-38897466 GCF_005508785.2 Acyrthosiphon pisum | reverse complement strand
GAAAAATGTATAATTAACTGAATGTAAAATGAATGTCAAATTGTAAATCAACTATTGAACCTAAATACTATTGTTAAAGGTTCTTCGCCTTACAGGCTTATAACCTTTTTTTTGGCGGGGAGGTGTAATGGGCATGTATTAGAAGGTATTATATTATAACCGCTTTTACTTATTCGAACCATACTATGCGGTTCTGCTTGTAAAAGCATTTAGCATAACAACCTATGAGCACAAGACGACGGTTTCTTCAATACGACAACAACAACAACTTCTACGACCACACCCAAGGCACCTGCGAGTTCCGTATACTGACCAGATCAAAGGAGCTGGCAGCATATATAAGGGAGACAGGAGCACAGCCTGAGCAGATGTACCTGGACCAGCAAGAACGAAGTCACTTCACGCCACCAGCCATTATACACCGCTACACCGCTACACCGCTACCACGAAATAGTTCTACATAATACTATATTTTGACTGTTCTATATTATTATACACATATTATTACTTTGAAATTAGTGTTATTATTTCAAATCACAACATCATCTGGATTCTGAAAGGGCTGCACGTAACAACTTATTCAATATTGTTTTATTTTGCTCACAAAATAATATAATAATTCCTGAAGTAAGGAAACGAAAAATATCTTGTTTTTTGGATGATAATAAAACTCAAACATTTCATCAGACAAAAGAACATGAAATTAAGATAAATTGTTATTATGTAGCATTAGATGACATGATAAATGGACTAAATACTCGATTTTCTCAGGAAACATTAGGTATTATTTCAGCAGTAGGTAATACTCTTCAACTGATTCCTACAGATAATGATATACAATTACTTCAAGAAAAACTTAAAGTAAATTCTGATTGTTTTAAAACAGAAATCAAATTGCTAAAAGAACTTCCAGATACTCCTGAATAGACTTCTTCTGAATCTATAGAAAATTGGATAGAATGGTTACTTAAGTTAGATAGACTACATATATTTACTCATTTTTTTGATATTTTAAAAATATTTTTAGTTATTCCAGTCACTAGCTGTTCTAGTGAGAGATCATTCTCAAAACTTTCGTTAGTGAAGTCAAAGTTGCGGAATACAATGAAACAGGATAGACTTGATTCTTTACTGCTATTATTTGTAGAGCAAGACCTATTGACTCAAATTGACTACAATGGTGTCATTGAAGAATTTAAAATATTAGTTCCCGGGGAGAGACGTCTAGCATTGTAATAGTAATAATAATATGTATTGACTTACTGTATAAAATAAATGACATTTTTGTATCAATCAAATAAATACTATGTATTGACTTATTAAGTATAATTTTCAGCAACACCTACCACTAAGTCCTGCGCACGCCTATGTATACAATAATAGTAATAAATATTATATTATTATAACGCATGATATTATATATTTTACATATTTTAAAAACTACAATAATGTTTTCTTACTCAACCAAGATCTATTTAATCATAAAGTGAAATCACCCATTACAATAATTTAAGATAATAATATTTTCGAGAGATTGACATATCAGTTTTTTTAAATGATGTCTCAATACAATTTAAATATCATTTAAATTAAATTTTTTTTTCTTATGAAAGTATTCTAATAAAATATAAAACCGATGTGTGAAACCCTCAAAAGTGTTAATTTACATATTTTTTGTAGTATAGGTGATTTTACTCAAAAACATAAAAAAATGATTCTGTGTAGATGCGCTTGTCTATGTTACGCGTGGGCCTGAGAGAAAACAAATATTCCCTGACATTCTTAATATTATCTAATGGGACCTATTTCAGTTTTTAAGTATAGAGATTAGTTTTTCAGATATGTATAACTTATGCCGGATTTCATATGTACAATAACATAACATTTAATGAGTGTATAGTGAGTAAACGGTCACTTTTAAACTTGATTTAGTGGCCCATAAATTAATACATATTTCATGGAACTCAATCGGCATTAGAATTTAGATTTTTCAATAAATAAATAATTATCAATATTTATATGTTTTTCTTATAGATGTACGGAAATATTACAATTTACGGTGGTGGTGGCAGAGGCGGTCGAGGCGGAAAACGCGGGCGTGGTGGTGATCGCGGCCGTGGTGGCGACCGTTGGCGGGGAGGTGCAAGCGGTGGCACACCCCCACCAAAAAAGTTTAGTGGAAGTAAGTATCAAATATAAGTAAATCCTAAATAAAATATTGTTTATTAACTATAATTTTTTTTTAGAATGTGACCTGTGCCATACAAAGGAGCACAAAATTATTGGATGCCCAAAATTTAGTTAGTTTCAACACTGCATCTAATATACGTTTTTTTAAATTTAAAATTAATTAATTTTATGATATTTTAGTATCCATAATAGCCATGGCGGAAGCGGCTACTTTTCGGCTGGATGGCCACAACGCGGATGGCGAGTCCGGGACCGGTGGCGGTGGTGAGTCGGTGGACGGTGACGGTGACGAGTGGTGGCCGGTGACGGTGGCGAGTCGGTGGCTGGTGATGGTTAGGTGAAATGTTATATAACGTAATAAACTATTTAAAAAAAATATTTTCTATTGTTTTTATTTATTTTCGTACAAAACCCATTTCCTTAGTTATTAGAGCTTACCTAAAACAAAAAAGGAGTAAAATATTTAAATAGAGTATAAGTTATTAGTTCTTAAGGGTTATTATACAACTAATACCCATAATGGTACAATGGTAAATACTTATTATTTTAACTATATTAACATTTTAGGTGTTGAGAAACTTATGGTCACCACCATTGAATTACTTATATCCATTACTTGAACAACATACCAAAAGAAAAATCAAATTTCAACATCATTGGTTAGGGAAATTTAATTGGTTATGCTATTCTGAGAAATTGCAAGGTGCATTTTGCAAATATTGTGCAGTTTTTGCTAGTTAGTTATTTCTAATGGCTAAGTCAAAAGTGTCAATACTGGCGTGCAATAACGCAGTCAAAACCCGTGGACCTGCGTGACCCGATAAAAAATGCCATCGACGGCACAGCAACATCGCGAAATGCGACCGTTTTGCTAATAGAACCGGGTGTTTAGAGTCATAATTCAATAGTGAATGCCGTAGACAGCCGCCTACGCGGACTACACCTGCAGTGTCGATAAACGGAGCTAATCGCGCTAGCGGTTTCGAAGAAATACGGGCCCCCGTGGCCAACTCCTGCCGCAGCATGACAAAGTGCACGCGTTGCGACTCCGCCGCCAACGCACGAGCTGCACTATCCAACTCGGTTTTAAGGCTAGTTCAGACTATGCCAGTAATTTAGTCAAGTGGTGATTTACTAACTACTAAACGGTTTAGTAACTGAAAAGTGTTCAGACACAATAGGGTTTAAAACTGTTTTAGTACATTAGTATTCGTTTTGGTGCTGTGAAAAGTGATTGCCAAAATGAATAGTTTACAAAAAAAAAAAATTGAACAAAGCAATAGGACTTATTTCAACGGCTATTTTAGAAGAGGTAGAAGAAGAGCTTAATAAAAATTCAAAGCGAATGTGGATTAGGGAATGGATCAAGAGAAGAGACACATTGGGAGCTACAAATGGTCTTCTTAGAGAACTAGAATTTGAAGACCCCAAAGAATACTTCGTAACGCTAAGAATGTCTGAAAGCTGTTTTAATTTTTTGTTGAAAAAAGTGCAACCACAAATTCAACGTAGTGACACTCACTTAAGAATGGCGATTCCTGCAAAAACAAAATTACAAACAGTTCTATACTTTCTTGCTACGGGGTGCAGTTTAAGGACGTTAACACATCTTTTTCGACTTGGAAAATCAACTATTTCAGAATTCATTCCAGAAGTTTGTATAGCCATTTACGAATCATTGCAGGACTTTATTAAGGTAAGAAATAAAAAAATCATTTGAAAACCCATTATCTAGTTGATTTTTAAAACATGTATTAATTTATTAAAAAAAAAACCATCACTTTTTATTTTTTAACATATAATTCAACTTAGGTTAATCATAAAACCAAAGTTATAAAACAGTATTATCAATTACTTTCAACAAAATAATAATTCGAAATATTTTAATAAAATAACAGTCACTTTTTAACAATTTAAATATTTTAAAACTTAAGGTATGAAAAAAATATAACAAAATTATTATTTAATTTTCTTATTTTAATAAAAAACATATTTGAATGCTCTCGCATCTCGAATATATTTAAAAATCAACATTAGCGTTATTGATTGCAGTTGCAATTATGTCGTTCGTGGTAGTGCTATTTTGCAAACCTTGAAATGACTGTATAATTATTGAGATAGATATATCTTCCATCGTTGTATGTTGAATATTATATTGTTGTGTTTGAGGAATTGATTGAGACGAGCATTCTGTATCTTCACGGGACTGACTATTAAAATAACTATATGTTGAAGCAGAACTATAAGGTGAATCTTGTTGAGTGTATGACGATACCGATGGAGTGGATGATCTCGTAATTATTATATTTTGGTCAGAATAGTTTTGTAAATGCTGTCTACGAAGTCTATTCAAATAAACTTGAATATGTTCTTGTTCCTCAAGTGCTAATAGTAATGGCATTGATTGTAGTTGTAGCCCTATGTGTTTTCCAAAAACCTCAAACTCGCCTTCTACCGGAGGGTTAACAGCTTCGGTTATCCCTTTTAACTCAGTGACCATAGTCTTAAGTTGTGAAAGTCTTTGCTTTTTATTTTTTGGTTTTGGTTCACAAAATTCAGAGTTTAATGTGTGTTGAATTATTTTCTGTGTGTTCGGTTTCTGTTATACATATATTATTTTCATTATCTGTGTTTGACTGAAAAATTAGTAAATAGATTATGTTAATTTTTTTTTAATAATTTAATATATTGAACTTAATAATAAAATACTATTATAAGATTTAGATAAATTGTGTATTATGTATTTTTAGGTTCCTGACAAAGAAGGTTGGAAAAATATTGAGAAGGGTTTTAAAAACGAATGGAATTTTCCCATGTGCTGTGGCGCTATTGATGGGAAACACGTTATAATTAAAGCACCTCCCGAATCAGGAAGCTTGTACTACAATTACAAGGAATCAAACAGTATTGTTTTGATGGCAGTAGTGAACCATAAATATTGTTTTAGTTATATAGATGTCGGATGTAATGGGAGAGTGTCTGATGGAGGTGTTTTTCGTAACTGCAGTTTGTATCAAGCATTTGAGGACGGTATGCTACCAGAAGGTCATGTTTTAGTTGGCGACAACGCATTTCCCTTAAAAGAATATTTACTTAAGCCATTTCCTGGAAACCAGTTGACATTAAAACAGAAAATGTTCAACTATTGCGTGCAAGAAGAATAGTCGAAAATGCTTTCGGTATAATGGCCGCTAGATTTCGAGTATTTGAAAAACCGTTTCCATACAGCCCCGAAAAGGTCATTCTTATCGTAAAAGCATGTTGTGCTCTTCATAACTGGCTCAATGAAACTAAATTACAATATAGACAATTTGAATATACAGTCGATTCAGAAAATTTTGATACTGAAGAAATTGTCCGAGGTAATTGGAGGGACGAGTCAGAGCCAAATGGTTTTGAATCATTAAAAAATAGTTTAGCCAATCATTCAACCAGAAGATCTCAAGACCTTCGTGAAAGATATGCAGATTACTTCGTGGCAGAAGGATCGATTCCTTGGCAGACAAGGATGGTGCACTAAAATGTACAAATGTACACGTGACTCGGACGATTTTTTTTCTTAAATGTCAACTTAAGTTATAAACTTTAAAATAATTTAAAACTGTATGGTATAATTTTAAATATGTATTAATAATCTGAATAAACATTCTCCATTTATATTTAATAAGTTATTTGTATTTGATTAATTATTGTTCACAAACATCCATGATAACAAAAAAAAAATAATAGTAGTGCTATTTATATAGTTGTAATGTATAAAATGTATACTTTAATTCTTACATTAAAACTAAAATAAGTACAGTATACATACCAAATTGCTGTGACTTTCCGTCAACTCAGAATTAATATAACGTAGGGTATCATCCAATATGTTGAACCATTTAATAGATGGTACGTAAATAGTGTCGGTACCTGCGCCGGATCTTTTCGAATCCTTTATTTTTTTTAGCTCTTGTGAATAAGTAGACCTGTTTATATATTTTAAAATAAGTGTTAAAAGTTAATAGTTATCTATTTATTATTTAATTAACTTATACTGACCTTATGTTTTTAATTTTTAACTTTATCTCTTTTTCACCGAATCCAGGTATATTCATAATTTTTTTGTATTTCATTACAAGCAGACAGCTTGGCCTGTTTATTTTTATACAGCCGACATTTTATGTTCCATAAAGACTGGTGTTTTATATATTCCGAAACAAATTTAAATGTTGTGTCTTCACCCCAACGAAACGTCATCTTGACACTGACAAGGATAACTAATACACTAAACTAAAATAATGCGTTCAGACCGCTTATTAGTAATTAGTCAGAAAAGTGGGGGATGCTACTCGACCAGAAAAAATAGAAGTAAATGGATCCACTAATTACTAAATTACTAAATAAATTTACTAAACTACTCGACTAAATCAGTCTGTTCATACACGTTTAGTAGCTAAATTACTCGCTACTTGACTAAATTACTGGCATAGTCTGAACTAGCCTTAAGCGGGTCTAAGCCACTGACTACAATTAACTCCCCACCAAAAAAAATTATCACTTATTGATTTAGATTTAAAAGCCTTTATGGTCTATAAAAAACCATATACGTTACCTATTTAAAAATAATTGTTTTTTAAGGTGGGCCCCCAAATGTTTACCCTAATTACCCCCTTTAAGACCATTATTTGTACTTATAATTCAAATATGAAATAATCAGCAAAGCGTAAAAAAAAATAGGTCAGTTAAGATACGAATGTAATGTTTTAAAACTAGCACTAATTCGTCTTTTATTTTCTGGGTGGAAAGTGTAAATAGACATTTTATTGAACCCCTTAACAATACAGCTTATATAGACATCCTATCAAATCATTAATTTAAACCAATTTATAATATGGTTGTGCAGTATTTCGCTAATAATATGCACTTAGCATGTAGGTACTTACCTAAAAAAACACACATCTTATGACACCAATCACCCTCTCCTTACGCCTTAGTCACGGCATGTCCCATATCAATAGAGGCCCTTTTCCCAAAGGACTTCAGAGTAGCTGGAGAGTAGACAGAAGTAGTTATCCCAAGCTTATAGACTATAGTACTTGTGTGGATCACGGACTTGTAACAACCGTATCGCCGTCCACATTAAGTACATTCCCAGTTAATGTGTAAATTACAATACTTTCCGGCAGAATATATCAATATATAAATATATATAATATTCTATCGACAAATATAATAACTAGATTTTATTCGAATTATTTATATTGTGATAATAAATATAATAAACATTTATCATATGTAATACATTGTATTCAAATATTCATTTAACAAACTTCAAACCCCTTCCAATCCAATGCTCGACGTATTCGTCGTTAAAGAAGCGCGGAGCAACTGATGGCAGAAAAAAACACACAGACTTTATTGTTAATACAATACTTACATAATTTATTATACATTCATCGCTACCTTAAAAAGTTTGTGCACCGTATGTCTACTAATATTATTATAATAGTATAACTAATATAATATTATGTAATCAATGACAGTCACATTTATATACAAAAATAAATACTACCTAATGTTGGTATCATAATTTGAACCAATGGCATCTATTTATAAACAAAAAAGAAATCGAAAATGATCATCGCGAATCTTCAAAAACTCGTGTAAGCACATTTCCAAGACACGAATTTTGTAAAATATTTTCTTATTGCCTATTGGGTATTATCTGCATCATACTGACCAAATTGCATACCTACTCATAACTCATAAGTCATGGGTAGTTTCGGCGGTTTTAGATAAGCGATGATGAATCTGTTAGTCAATCATTGGGTCATGACAAGTTCTTATGTATATATATGATAATATACTTTCTAAATGTATACTATATATTGTACAGTACAGGGACGTATTTTCAATAAATTTACCCTAGGTATGTACATTGTACAATTGAAGCGTTTCTATGCAAAACGTGATATCTCCATTTTCAATAAAATCGAGCTATACATCGATTCTTATGGAAAAAATGGCGATAAATCGATTAAAACTGTTATTTTTTGTCAAAACGTACTATTTCCCAGCTGAAATTAAGCTTAAACTTTTACTTTTTTTTCAAAACATGTTATTTCCAATAGATTTTTTTTCCAAAACGTCCTATATCCACTTTGCTTCAAAACGTGCTATTTCCAGTACTAAATCATAGGTCATACTTTTCATTTTTTTCCAAACGTAGTATATCCATAATTTAATTCATAACGTGTTATTTCCATTTTACATCAAAACGTGTTATTATCCATGTTATTGATATAGCAATTAAACTACATTTAATTTAAAATGTGTTAATACCATAATGTGTTAATCCTTTAAAATTAAAATTATTTCATTAATTCGTATTAAAATATAATGTTATTTAGTACAAAACCAACAATTATGAATAGAAAAATTACATTAAAAAAAAATAAAAAAATTATATGATAAACCCATCCAGATCCACCTGATTGTAATTTGTTATCATGTTAATAATTAAAATCACGAACTAAGATAGTATGGACTGGAAACGAACAGTTGGGCGGGTGACGGGGAGCCGGGCCGCTTATGGATTGAGTAGGCTTGTGCGGGGGGAAATGGGACGAGTGCGAATGTACCGCTACCTCGGA